>NW_010305805.1:156448-195721 GCF_000700745.2 Antrostomus carolinensis
AGTGTGGTAGATTACGCTTTCAAGCTATCAGGAAGGTAAAATGAAAGTTATTTCAGAGGAAGAGGGAACTGGCCAAAATGAAAAAAGACTGCCTGAGGCAACTGGCCACTTGGCAGAGCCTTAGGAGCCTTTAAGCTGTATGGTCTGAGAGGTTTCCATGGGACTAGTTGTAAACATAAGAGCATTAGGAGAATTTTTAGCAAACTATCTGTCAGCAAAAAGCAGCAAACAGTGAGAAAGGCAATCTTTAGTGCGGCCCTGGGAAGAAGCCAAATGAGTTCTTTTGAATTTCTGAGAAGTCTCCTGGATTTGTTTCCACAGTGTTAAAGGAATCAATACAGTGAATATGTTCTTTGTAAATAAAGATGATCGCACCAAAATAGATGATTTATTTTTGTCTCCCAACAAAACCAAAAGAGCAGGTGTTGAATATTGGCCCAAAGTGGTAAGACTCTACTTTACATCTGTATTTCCTTGGTGTTTGCAGTGTCAATTTTTTGTCCCCCGTTAAAATACAAAAACACCTCTCATTCCCTAAAGAAAGAAGTGAGTGGATTTAGATGCAAACAACAAAAATGCTTGGATACTTGAGAGAACTCTGCTATGAAGAGAGAGTGAAAAGGTTTGGGAGTTTACAGTAAGAGCTCTTTGAGGGAAATGCAAATACTCCTCTTTAGTTCCTCCTTAGCTTTTCTCAGTTGAGAGCAATTTTAGTGGCACTGGGTAGACAATTTTGGCCTAGGTGAGTCACCTGCAACAGTGGAAGCATAAAGGAAACTAAGTCAGAATTGTCCTTCCTCCAAAGAGCAGGGAAGCAACTCAAAAGTCCAAGCCTTGAAGACACCCTCTTATTCTGCTCTTCCTTTCTACCTAAAGTTCTGGGTTTTTTTTACAGTTGAATGTTAATAATATCTTCTAAAAAATATTTGAAATTATGGTAAAAATAATTTTGTTCGCTTGTTATGTATGAAACATTTTCTACTGGTCTGTAGGCAGCTGATGTCAATATTGTTGATGTTCTTTCACAAATATATCTGCTTCCATAAATGTCCAACTTCTCCTTGCAAATGTATCAAATATATTTTTGTTCAGGGATGATTTTTAGGTACATTTCTGTATGTGTGCACTTGTGTAGCAGTAAAGAGTGATTAATATCATGCCTGATTCTATTCCAAAGTGTTTGATTTCACTTTACCCAGCATGGATAGTATGTGCCTTCTAAAATTACCACATTGACCTTTTTTTCTCTTAAAATTTTTAAATATCAATATCAAAATTATCAATACTTTAAAAAGTATTGATAATATACAAAATTATTATTTATTTATTTGAAAAAAAAATAAAAATGAAGGCATTGAAGTGTCTTATATGTGGACAACTCCCTGCTAAGGTCAGAGCTTTAATATTTTTCAAGGCAAAGAGAATGCAGTGATCAATGCAACTGGAAATCAGTTGACTTCACCAACTTATTTTTTTTGGTGCCTGCACTATTAATTGGTTTGCTCTCTCAGCAGAATGTGTTCAGTGCTGTGAATGTCAGTGTTGTTGCTATCAACAAACTCAAGGGGGAACTTCTCCACTTTCTGTAGATATTTGTGCATGCAAACATCTCCCTGAGCAAACAGTGTCTGTCCAGTTCATCTGGGCACCTTTAAGGCTTCTCCCCCTTCTCTAGGCAGAAAAAAAAGATATCAGGTATATGGTGATAAAACTGGTATATGTATGCATATTTTTGAGGAACTTGTGAATACAAAGTAACAGTGGAACCTTAAGCTGGAAAAAAAAACAAACCCAAAAACCCTTTAGAAGAAGGCATGGGTGTATGACAGTCTACAAAAAGGTAGAGTAGTTATTCTTTCTCAGGGATATAATGATGCAATGTTTATCCTTCCTGCAGCTATAGTTTTTATTGCTCCAAGAGTTCACAAACAATAGTTACAAGAGTTACTGTGACCTGATATAAACTAAGCTCATTACATTCATTTTCAACAGATAATTAATAATTAACATATAACCTTTGGCTTTCCTTTTATCTTCAAGTATTGACAAAAGTCGCATAAAAACATACTATGTGTGGAAAAAAATGCTTTGAAATGCAAAACTTAATTAAAATTAATGTAATGTTATTTTAGGACAGTTGTATGGTAGCGAAAGTACTATAGGGAATATGAATATTTGAATAGACCATTATTTTTATCCATGCTGTTCAGTTTATACAGAAGTAGTTTCTGGAAAACAGAATATCATTTGATATTTTGGTTGGAATTGAGTGTACCATAGCAGTGAAATTGTAACATCAGTAAATTACTCTAGACTGCTTTAACAATCAGTTGACCCACATTTAATTAACAAAAATGAAAACACAATGAACCCTGTAACTCGAGCTTTTTTGGCTTTCTGTGTTCCACATACATTTTGAAAAGCCCAGTTAATTAGACTTATCATATCTAAATAGCTGTAGTTTCTTAATCTTTTATAATTGTGCAACCATGGTCAGAAATACAACTGGAAGAGGCAGGCGGGGAATAGCATGTCCTTGTCAGGAGAAGTTTGGGTTTGGAAAACTGTCGTTTGCTTACTGGTGTTACAAATGCCCTTGTGCAAATGGTTTCACTGCCTGGGCTATCAGTTTCCCAATTTGTAGAACAAAGTCAGTTGTACAGGTCTTCTTTATATGCTTTTCATTAAAGATGCTGTTGCTGTTATTTGGGGAGCTGTTCTGACTGTTTTGCTTTATTCCCCAACTCTCCTGTTTGTCCCTTGGCAATTTATTTAGGCATCTGTCCATTTAGGAAATGGACACTGGATTGCTCTCTTAATTGTTGTCTGGATGCGTTGCTACTAATTAGAGATACGAACATGTTGTGAAGTACAGTTTGTTATTTTAATGTGTTTAATTCATGTCCCAATATTTGATAAAATACATTGTGGAAGTATGAAATATCTCATATGTGTTGAATTTTCAGCTTAATTAAAACCAATCACCCATTTCTTAGGGTTTTTTGCTTTCTGGGTATGTTAATGATGTACAATACTGGTTCTGCCCTACTTTTTACCTACCATAATAATTTATACCTTTAGAAAATTATGGAAAAATATTTCCAGAACACAGTGGGAGCATGTTACAAAAACACCATACCGATGTGTATGTGACCCAAATCCACATTTCAGATACCCCACATTTTTACTTAATAACTTAACAGTATCTGTTAGTAATATTCCTGAACTTGTCCTCTTCCCCATTCACATGGAAAGCAAGTCCACATTGTTAATGTTAATGACTAAATCAATCATGCATGAAATGTCCAAGTTTCACCTTAGGTTAGAGCATCCAGTATACTGTAAGCTCATAGAAAACAGTATACAAAAGTCATTTTGGTAGACAGAGAGGAAAAGAGGAGCTAGAGAATTATGGTCAGTAAATTCCCAGAAACATCTTTCAACAAAAACTAAACTGTTTGTAAGCTCCTATGAAAAAAAAGCTTAAAAGCCTAAATGTTTTTTCAGGAACCAAATCATATGAAAAGATTATGCTTTTCTTCCAAGGTAGGATAAAAGTCCTTTTGAATGGAGAGAAAAGCATCTGATGCTTGTACAATTTGGCATTAAAAAGGCTTTAAAAAATCTATCACATGATATTTAAGAAGTAAGGCAAGAAAGCACTGTCATGATTACATAGCTGTGGAGTAGGTGCAAAGCTGGCTGGAAAAGCATAATTAGATGTTCATTATCAATAAAATGAAGTATTTTGTACACACCGGTAACATTTTTTTTTATCATAGAATCACGGAATAGTTTGGATTGGAAGGAACCTTTAAAGATCACTTAGTCCAGCCCCTGTTGCCATGGATGGGGACATCTTTCACTAGAGCAGGTTGCTCAAAGCCCCATCCAACCTGACTTTGAATGGGGCATCCACAACTTCTCTTAAACTGCCTACAGCTAGGTGATATGAAATTGCAGCAGCAGATATCTGTAGTAGAGCTGCAATGGTACCTGCACTTCCTCATTAAAGACTATTTTAAAATCTACATGAATTTGATATTTATACTTTCAAAACTGTGTCCCAAATGGTGATAAAGGCAAGTAATTACCCAGAAGCTCAGTTGTTTTTCCATTGAAAAGGCTTTTAACTGGAGGCTTTCTTCTTTATGAATCTCATATGCATAAATGCAGCCTTTGATGTTATTGATGTTGTGTACCATGGTTAAAGATTGCAAAATCTCAGATACTAGAAAGTTAGGGTCAAAACTAACCCCTTACATTTTATACCATTTCTACTGGCTTCTGTGTAAGAGTGGCAAGAAAGGCAAGACATCTTATTTGAGATTAAAATTGAAGACCATACACAGGTCAGAAAGTGAGCAAGTTTTTTGTTATTTTTTTTTTCTGCAATACGTATTTTCTAAGTTATTCTGGTTCTCCTTTAGCTGAACCAGTTTCACCAGTATTTTAAAATACACGAACGCATTTTTTACAACAGCAATTTAGCACATGTACAGAATCCTTATCAAAGGTAACGCAGAATACTGCATCTTTGTGAGTAATTCTTCTCGCTTTCCTGTATCCTATGACAGATAATTTAGCTATCCTGCAGATGGACAATATATTATATTTCCACTACTTTCAGAATGGCTTGTTTCCTAACATGAAGCTAACATAATTTAAGCACACTTTCTTCCTTTATATAATTAGTAATTTACATATAACCTTTGGCTTTCCTTTTATCTTGAATCATTGATACAAATTGCATAAAATCATACAATTTTAGCAAAAATGCTTTGAAATGCAAATTCTAATTAAAATGAATATAGTGTTAATTTAGGACATTTGTGTTGAAATATAGTGTTTGGGACATCATCAGTATTTGAATATGCTGTTAGTTTTTCCTATGAATATGCTGTTCTTTGTGCCTAAAAATTAGTTTTGGGTAAAAAATTTGGATCAAGCACAGTGTGGCTCAAGAACTAAATTATAACTTTATTAAATAGATTTAAATTGTTTAACCAATTGAAATGGATGCAAACAGCAAATGAATAAAACACCTACCATTTGTTTTTATTTTGATTTTTGTATGTCTACTTACAAAGACATCATTAACTGGAAATAATACTATGATATAGAAGCTATTACCAAACACCTTTTTTGATAAATATATTTATCTATAGGCTGAAAATCTCAGTTCTGGTAAAAAGTGAACAAGTTCAATTAGATTAAATATTTTAGATGGCAGAGGCAAGTAAGTATATATTTCTAACATAAAGAAATAAGGTGATTTAGCTAGATTGCTAGCAAAATAGGATATTAAAAAATATAGTCTAGCATCCCAACAGTAAATAGATTTTTCTAGTAGTTGATACAGTCAAAAATTCACTGTCAACCCTTATAAACTTCTCATTCATAGCTAAGACTTATGAAGAAGATTTTATATCCCTCTATTTTGCTAGCATCTCACTGAAGTCAATCTGATATCATGATTTTGAAAAGTTTCCACTATCTTTGAAGAATCTTTCTCTAATCCAAATATTTTACGGGATGCTATTTCTGCTACCAGCTTGATCATTGGCTTCACTTTTTCATTGCATCCCAATTCTTAAGCTCTGTACGTACCCATCTGCTCAATCCTGCAGTGTTCCTACATCCCATACAGCTGTTCATAGTTTATGGGACTTCCCATTCCAAAAGCAAGGGAAGTATTATCTGCTTGTGGGTTTGTTTTGTTTTTTCTTTTCTTTCTTTCTTTCTTTCTTTCTTTCTTTCTTTCTTTCTTTCTTTCTTTCTTTCTTTCTTTCTTTCTTTCTTTTTTTCATCTGTTTCTTTGCATGAGTCTTTCTAACATGAGCTGAAGGATATATCTATCAGAACACCAGCTTTGTTTTTCTTCCCATAATGGAGGGAGGCCTCAGGCAACTAGTTTTCATGCAGCACTTTCATGCTATTTTGCTCCATGTCCTCCAGGTGGGAAAAGAGTGTAAATGTTTACAAAATGTTTCTCTGATCAGAGATTCAGCTCCTTATAGGCTTAGTCCCTCAATGGGACTTGGCCTTCTGTTAGCAGCTTGGGATGCAATTAATTTCAAAAGCAGTATTTACTGGACTGCTACCCACCAATTGAGGAACCTACTTGAAGCTGAAGTCTGTCAAAGATATGTTAGTGATATTTGTGGGAAATCAATTGCATTTTTTACTTTTCATATGAGAAACATTGGCTTGGCTCACAGATTTGTTCCTGTTCATGTTAAGAGCTAGTCTGCTCTTAAGTCTGCTCATAAGTCTGCTCATCAGTGCCCTCATATTACTGACTGTCACAAAGAAATCAGATGCAATAAAGATTTTCAAACTATAGATAAACAGTCTTCTGAATAAAGTATTAGTTATTGCCAGTTGGTTCCACCTCGTGGGATGAGGTAGCCTATAATATCGTGAACGGAAAGTGTCTTTCTCTGCTTTACTGTGATAACATGACATAAATGGGTATTAAACAAATAAGGAATACACAGGCCTAACTCCACCTACATTTGGTGTTTTCTCTAGATCTGCTAGGAGACAGACTAAAATTTTTAATAGATAAAATTGCTAGAAGGGAAATCCTAGGGAAGCTTTTACCAGATTTCCTATTGATTTAGTGAGGTTAAAACTTTGCCCTTTAAAATTATCTGACTGGCTCTAATCTAGATGGTGCCATGCCCCATCATGGTATTGTATATAAGCTTCCTAGCCTTTGAAAAAAGTTGAGATACACAAGGACTGCAATATGGTAAAATCTACATGATGACTTCATACTGTAGCTCTTCTGTACCTACCTCAGCTATGCTTTCCATCAGGTGGGTGAGATTGCTTTGAAGAATCCAGTACAGGTTGTAGTTTGCACCATTCCCATACATTAATTTTATCTTAAGCAGAAAAAAAACATATTCTAAAAATAAAATTTTTTTTTTGAAGGGCAATAAGCTGTATTTTTTAATCATCTTTTATTTACAATTGTCTTTGATTTTCACACCTCAAAGTGCCATAAAATCAGCTTTTGATCTTCATACATTCTTAAAACAATCCAGTAATTAAGTGAACAAAGGAAAAAGGTAAAAAAGTAAAATTGTTTATGAAAGACAGTGAATCAAATGATAAGTAGGAGTTTTTTTGTCTGATTAAATTAGAATAATGTTTTGGCTCAAAAAAATTATACTGTGACACTGTCCTCCCATACTTACACAAAAGTTTGTCAAGTGGTGCTTATGTACTTCTGATAATAATTAACAAAGTTCTGAATTTCTGGAGAGTTTCATTCCCATTTTAGCTGTTGAGCATATTTAATATGTCTCATTAATATACTTGTAGAGTTTCTGCTTCAAGATAAATGTTTGTTGAATCCTAAGTGAAGGTGCCTTTGATGTTGAATGGCTGGCACTTGTGATAACAATGAAGTAGTAAGTCGTGCTAATTCAAGTACAATCCTGTCTTGCAGCAGGTCATTGTTATATGTGTGCGAGGGCAGCATACTTAGTACAAGTCTCTGAAGAGATTGTCTAGCTTTATATGTTGGGACACACTGGTTAGATAAGAAAAAAAATACATCTTCTTGATGTCTTAGGGAGTTTATAATCATACTTTTATTCAAAATGGAAACTCATCCTTGATGGAGTCGTGTTCTGTTTGGATTTAATATTTTCATAAACAGAAAGTAATACTCAAAAGCAGTTTTAAAAAAATTCCACATTTATTGTCTTTCTAAAATATTGATATCAAATGTCATTCTCCCAGAAAGAAAAAGCTCTGTTACTGCCTTAATGTTCATGCTTAAATATACACCATTAACTGTATTACCTTTGTGTGAATAAAAGGAAGTGCTTTACTGCACAACTGCGGAAAGCGTAGGCAAGCTCTGGCACATAAAACTTCTCCTGAAACAGAAGGAAGGTAAACAGGCTGAGGATGGTTGTTTTGAGTTTTGCATAGATAATCAGTTAGACATTCAAGGGAAAAGGTTAGAGGTATCTGGGGACATTTATTATGGTGATTATGTCAGTGATATTTACACCTGTAGATTATTCTGGCACTATTTGTTTAGTGTTTATTGCTTCATGTGAGATGCCTTTGATGGCTGGTTAGGCATGGCTGGGGCTTATCTGAAGGCTGGGGTGAAGAGTGTTCCTGAAAAACAAAGTGGCACAATCAAACTAAGAACAGTTGGCCACTGACTTACTGCCAGGGAGCCACAAACACCCTATGGAAAGGGGATCTGATGACCCCCTTCAGATCAGGGTTGACCCCAACATGGGAAGTGCCCTCATCCACTTGGCAGCATCCCCTAGGGCAGAGCTTGCTGGGGCAGAGCTGGGTGGTGGAAATGGGGACCAGCAATGATCCAAATCTGAGGGTCATCCAGGATGTCCAGACAAGTGAAAAATGGCCCAGGGCCAGACACATGGCTGAAAACAAGGCTAAAATATGGGCCCAAATCCATCCACTCAGCAGGGCCGTGACAATTAAAATGTCTTAGTGCCCTCAGAGTCCTGACACCCTGAAAGTTGTTACCATGATTTTAGATGAGAGGAATAATGTAAGTTTATATATATATATTTAAAACAATATTAGCATTCTCAGAAATATTTATATCATGATCCTATAAGAACACTTCTTTGATGCTTAGCTGTAATTCACTTATACCTGTCATATTGTTATACAAATACAAGCTCTATCTGCTACTTATTCAGAGAGCTTCCAGAAGAAAAACTTAGCTATGACAGAGCTTTTTCATGAGAAGTCTCTCCAAGTAAGTGGTAAACTTGTTCAGTTATATTTATTTTCTTATAATACTAGTCTCTGACAGAAAATATAGGAAGAGGTTGTAATAAGCATATATTAATTCATCCTATATCTTTCTTCCCTTGTCCTCCTGGTTTTGATTGTATAGCTGTTATCTTTGATTTTTCCCCTGTTCTCATTCCTTCTCACATCACATACATCATTTTCTGCTTTCTGGTATTCACCGTTAGTTGTCTTTTCTGTTTTGATAGTACTTGAATATGCTCTTATGAAACACCTCAGCTGTGCTGTGTTTTTGTTAAAATTGGCAATTCTAAAAGGTTAGGCCTCTGCCTTTTGGCTGTTATACTTGAACTCAATTGTCAACATTTCTCTAGATTGTTGACTCTTTAGAGAAAGCACTGCTTTTGCATGAGTGCATTGCTGGTACATAATAAGCTGTAAAGATTAAACTACCTCTTGACTGTCAAAATCACCATACAAAAGGTTTCAGAGGACAGAAGGGACGGTGCAACCTGGAATAATGAAGAAAAAATGCAGCAGCATGATATTGTCTTGTGCCAGGAGAGCATTTGCCTCACTATGCAGGAAGGGAAGTGGGAAACTGAGGGCTCTTAACCTCCCTAAATTTGGACATGAACATTTAGGGCTCTCCTCATCCACAGGGATCAATCTAAGGATTGAGTATGACCACAATGAATGGTATTTCCAAATTTCATTTATGCTAAGCAACTGGGCTAGCTGTGGTTTAGTATCCAGTCAAAAAGTGGGTATAAAAGGAAATACTAACAAGTTCCAATAGGAAAATATTTACATCGAGTGGTTGTGATTATGTTATTTTACAACTGGGGTACAAATGGCTCGAAAGCATATACTGTCAAAAAATGTATCAGATATCAATATAGCTCAAACATCATAAGTATCTGTCAGTGCATTAATAAAGGGCTATACCTTTAATTCTCCAGAAATATTTTATTTGCTGGAAGCTTTCTGAAATAAAAGACATAACTATTTGGATCCCCAGATGGTTATTTACATTTGACATTTTTAAAATTTAAAAATATCTACAAGCAGAATTTTATTAGTGCTTTTAATTTAAAAAGTTGTCTCCTCATTAGTGGCACATATACAGTAGAATATGAAGCAATGCAGAAATTGAAAAACTGTAATATATGGCTTAAATAAGAAAAAACAAGTTGCAGCCTATTAGCATGAATTTCAGACACAGCTATCAAGTTAAGATTGTTTCTTTCAAGTCAATGCATTTTTTTGAAGGTGAAGGAGAAAATGGAGAAAGCCCTCATTCCATTATTTTTTTTATGTTAGGGATGAATTTATAGGTCATTACCTACATATCTTTCCCACAGTTATTTGCTTCTGCAGCTTAACCCGCTTCAGTGTATACATGTATCTGGCATCACGGTGTTTCATTGACTGTCCTACACAAAGAAAGAGTGCATTCGTAAAAGGAAAGGGTCAGCTGGGGCTGGCAGGAGGCTTGTCTTGCCCTCTGAAGTAGCATGTCTCTTTCCACTGAGGCCTCAAATTTCAGATTCCTAAAATTATATATATATATATATACACACACACACACACACACACACATATACATATACATATACATATATAAAATAAATATATATTTTAACATATGGAATACCATATATATACACATATACACATATATATATGGTATTCCATATGTTAAAAAAACCCCCAAACAAACAAAAAACCAAAACCAACAGAACTCCAAAAAACCCACCACAAAATAAGTCCTTCAACCCCCGAAAAAGACACCACAAAAGGACTGAACTGAAGGGCTACAATAAATACTCATGCAACTTTTCAGCTTGTGTGCCTCAGGTAGGAACTACTGAAAGAGTTCAGTTCTTGGGGATATTACTTGGCTGTGTTAGATGACATGGTAAATGGAGAACAGCAATGTTCACTGTTTTACACTCTTACCCTTAGAACATTCTCTGTTTCATAAGCCCATTTGTTTTTCTTGGAAGAGAGTATTAATATCCAAAACCAGATTGTATTCTGAATTTAGTATCAAGGCTGATTCCATTTCACTGCATGCTGCATCCATTAAGTGTTCAATTGCCTGGGAGAGAGTCAGCTCTCCTGTCATATTAGATTTTAAAGTTGTTATTTGGTACTTTAACTATTAATATTATTTGCATCTTTTTTGTGTGTTCTTATTCTTTTTTTAAATGAATTTGGGGAGTACAGATCTGAAACACAACTTTATGTCAGGGGACTAAGTTCTTTGTCAAATTCTGCCACTGTAGAATAATTTTATTCATCAGTATAACAAAAAAAATTCTGAAAAGTCTTCATAGCTAAATTGTTTCTAAATTTTACAACTATAACCATATGTACCCTATATATTTTATGTAATTGGCATTACTCTCAGTCTTTATATGATGAACTTTATTGTAGGTTACACAAAGAAAACAGGCAATAACGATCACTGGTTTTGCTTTAAGTTCTTGAGGTGTTTTGGTGTCTTTGAGAACTTTTATCTGGTGATGTAGAGGTTCAGAATGTTTCTACGATGCACGTTGGACATCTCTTTTTGGTTTTTCATAGGATGACATTTTTAAAAGTGCAAATGAAAGTTACCAGTGAAGCAAGCATTTTAATACCTAAAGCAATATTTTGTGCTTTCTGTATTCTGGTTTTGGCATGTGTTTGTTTTGATTTTAAACCTGTAGAATGAAATCTATGCATATTTGTCACATATTTCACAACTTTCAGATGTTTTGAGGTATTTAACATTTTACATTTAGTTCTAATTGACATTTTTCTTTTAGTACAGAGAAATAGGCTTAATCTGTGTCAGATAACATTTCGGGTTGTGTCTCTTAAAAATGAATAGTTACACAGTCTTTAAACCTTCAAAACTTGACATCACTGAAAACTAAAGACTTGTTTACCCTTAAAATGGGATGTATCAAAGGCAGCAGAGATATTTAGCCACAGTTCCCAGTGAATTTGCTTTGCAATCAGTTAATTTTATGCAGTTTCTCTTACCAGTTGCCCACAACTTTACCTCACAGTTCTATTATACATAGAATTATGTATACATTGATACAAAATTAATTAAAATCAGTTTATGAGGTCCTGGTGACTTCAGTGAGAGTTGGATTCTGCCCCACTATCTGGACCGATGTCCTCATCACCTTTCACATCAATACCAGACATACTTTAGATAACAACATTATCAGAACCAGAACACTGACATCATTGAAAATGATCACATTATTCATTGTTAAGCAGGACAATAACTGTTAACAGTACTCTTCATACCTTTATTGTAGCTGAATTAAATGTCATCATCTAAGTTTCATAAAATGTACCTTAATATGAGGTGTGTGAATAGAAACAATTCAACCCAGCAGATGAGCGCTGATATACAAATAGCTCATAGATTTTGGATTTGTGGGGGAGAGTTGTTTTTTTTTCAAGTGATTAGAAAGGCAAAAACGTTTTGTGCCCTTGCTACAAAGTTAACAAAGCATTATATTGCCACCTGGCCATCTGTTAGGATAAAATGGTTGTTATTTTCAATGATGTTACTCTGATTTTTTATTTTTTTTCCCAAACTCGTGATTCACATTTCATATGTTAAACCAAGAGACATTTTTTCCAGTATATTTTAGTTGAAAGCTTGCTGATAAATTCTGCTTGCTCATAACTAAATACCCACATTCACTATTTGGTCATGGAGGGTGACAGTTACATTTTATATATTGTTTCAGTACTTATAGAGGCAGCTACCATTTTTTGCTCAGTGTTAGGTAAAGCAAATCTATGCAGTCATATTTTCCAGGAATCAGATTATATTTGCTTGCAACCAGGATGCCTGCCGATTCTTTCATGCTCACACAGGTGCACTCTCACCTTTTCTGTGTCCCTTCCCAACTGGCATATGCTAATGTGGCTGTTTATCTGCTACTTGTTCTTTTAGTGTCTGTAGCATATACTCAGGTAACCTTAATTACACCAGAATGATTCTGCAATTTATTTATTTTTAATTAGTATTGTCATAAACATAAAAAGTTACCTTTCATTTATGTATAGTACATTTCATGTGTTTTGAGACAGAACAACTTGTAGTGCCTCTTGTTTTCACATTATAGAGATTTAGACACACAGTGTGTCAGCTTACCCTTGAATATAATTCTATTGTTTCAGGTTGAGAAAAACTGAGGATTAATATATCACCATAAATCTGTATATCTTGTGCTGGGAATATTGCTTTTGCTATTTTCTATGGTCGTGATGATCAAAAAAATGTTTTAAATATACAAAAGGAATAAGATTATGATTAAGATTATACTGAAGATTGTCAAAATTTAGTAAGCAAAGCCAGTGTTTCCTCCCACTACCCACAAAGAGGAAACACTTGCAAGAATTACGTTCACTTTGTTTGCACATCTGAGCTCCTTTGTTTTTTGAGGATTACACAAAGTGAGCATATGTGGAATATTGCTACCAGCTTGCTATCTTTGATAAATCTGGACAGGCAGAAGAATGCTGATGGCAGAAAGTCTAGGATACTGGATTTTTTTGTGGTTAAAACAAAATCTGGAAATTCAAGCCCTTTTGAGCTACAAATGCCAGTGAGATTAGAACACAAATTATTGGATGAGTATTTCATGTGTTAAATATCACGTTATGTATTTGGCAATAAATTAAAGGTTTCCATTCTGTGATTTCTATAGATCTTCTGCAGTATACACATGTAGCAGAGGTACAAGGAGAGAGATTTCCATTCATGATCTGAGCCAGTAAGTGGTCGTTTTGCACAGAACATCTGATTTGTACTGAGAGGCTTTTATATGCCAGTAGACTGTTCCAGCTGTCTTGTAGCTTCCCGCAGCACAGTGGTGGTAGGAGTCAGGGTCTGTCAGTTCAGACCTTTGCTATTGAGCAGATGTGAGCTGGTATCATTACGCTGGCTGTCGGTGCCAGTCTCAAACTTCCTGGGGATTCCTGTCACTCTGAATGACCAACTCTGGAATATCATTGCTTAACTGAGAGAGGAACTATGAGTACTTCAAGGAATATTGTCTAATGTATGACTTCAGAGAACCTTCTCACAAATTTTTGCCTAAGGAGATAGAGGCTATGTGCTCTTTCTCTGTCCTCCGTATCCTCCCAGAATTTGTAGTCAGTTTGTGAATGTCACACTTACTGGACAAAAAGGAGAAGACACAAAGGTAATTAACTTCAAAAAATATAAGGAAAAATCGATGGATGGATACAGGACAGAGATCCATCCTATTTCTCCCATTGAAGGAGGTACAAGCATACCTACATGTGCATAGATGCAATAACCAGTCCCTAAGCACAGCATCACTGGCGAAGAGAACCCTAGGGAGCTTGATATCCTTTTGAGTTAAGGAAAGTGAAGAGTCAGGGGAAAAAACTCTGAATCAAAAGCTTCATTATTTCTACTTTAATGTAATTTGTGTTACACCCTTTATTCAGTCCAGGGAGCAGGACCTTAATCATACAGGATATTGTGCCTTTTGGTAGAATAAATATTCCTGAAAGTGTAAAACCAGACCTTGTTTAGACATTTTTAAAGTCCACCTCAGAACATGCATGGCAATGACTTAAGTGTTTATAGATTTTTCACTTGCAATAAGTAGAGAGGGTTTGGAATGGGGTAAAATCATTTGTGTTTTAACTGAGGTGCTTTTCATTAGTATAAACAAAAATTCTTAATCTGTTTTTCATGGAAATGCATGCTAAAAATTTAATCTCACCATAATAGAGACATTATAACCTGGTTTACTTTGGGGCTTCAAATGATGTGAATTGTTCTTAGCCTGCATTTCCTTGGTGGTCTTGAAAGTCCTTTATTGAAAGGCATTGTCAGCATGAAAGCCATCATGGATGGTTTAACTTGCTGTTGTGATTTCCTTGCATACATCAAGGTTCTAGGACATCCTCTTGCTTATTCATCTGGGATATCCCTTATTTCTCTGAAAGATCAGAAGGAATCTGGAATGAAATTAAACTGCTGAGTCAACTGGCATAATATATTTTGGAAACATATTGCTATATAAATTCATCAGGCTCTATTATTAAAATATTGTACAGTGCTTTTCATTAATTTAATCTATTTTAAAAATAGTAACCTGATTAACAGTTTTGCCTTTCCTGTGATATGTTTTTGACTATAAGGTCTATTGCATTTTGTTTCCATAAAATGTTATAATGAAGATTCTATGGATTAATTTTCTTTTTCAAGATAAACACGTTATCACCTACACGAGAATTTTTTTGAGAAAGATATCTAAAATGAAATACAAGCCTTGTAAATAATATATATTTTTGTAATACGAAGTATGTAAATATAGAATTATGTCTCATTCAACACAATTTTACCTTCAGGAACAAATCATTGTGAGGAAACATCCAATTTTAACTTTGCTAACTTTCTGTGGCAGTAGCAAAATACCGTAGGAAAACACACAGTATTCAAATTTGTGTTAGCAAATATTATTTGCTACAAAGAGAATCGTAACAACCTTCAACCCAGAATGGAGCTGAACATCAAAGCGTTAGCGTACTCTTGCATTTGTTATCTGACGTCTGAGGCTTAGTGTTGCTGACATCTGGAATATTTCTCAGTGTGTTTGTATAATGTGTTTCTCTCCCTCTCTCTGTTATTGATCATACATCCATTTGCCATGCAGTCAGATTTTCCTAAATGTTTGGAGTCTCAGTTTTATTCTCTATTCCTCTCTCACTGCAGCCATTTTACATTTGTTAAAATTTTCCTGAACAAACAGTTGAAAAGAGTCAAAAGTTCAAGAGCAGACTGAAGACAACCACCAAATGGAACTGTTGCACATGGAAAATGTAGCTGAGGTTGTTCATTTGAATTTAATTTATTTGACATTAAGTTTGTGATACTTCTCTCTGACCAGATCTTTAAGATAATAGGTGAGCAGTATTGGCACAGGTTCAAAAGATGCTTCATATCTGCCTACACAAGTGATGTAGAGGATAAAGAAGCATGGTTCAGTACAGAGGGGGTAGCCAAAGGAAATGTAGATATTCAATGAAGGATATAAATTAATATCTTTCTGTTGTGTTGGGATATTGACCTCTTTCACTGATCCACTGAGGAATCCTTTCATTGACTTCTGTGGATATAGATTGTCACAGGTCTCCGTTGGTGTCAATGTTATGAGAGACACCTGTCTAACTCTCTCTTTGTTTTATAATAAAGAGATTGTATATCAGTTTAGAAAATTGTATCCCTTTGAAACATTAGTGAGAATTTGCATTGTATTAACCTGCTCCTTTAAATTAGTAGCAACATTAACCTGCATAACCTAATTATCTGTATCTTAGTATCCACAGTGAGTATACAAAAGAGAGCTTGTAACACTCAGAGTAATACAGATTTCTATTTATAATTTGTTTTATTCCTGTTAGGAAATATGCTCTGTTCTAATGGCAAGTATAATTTACTTCATATCTTCCAAGCATGCAAATTAACCTCGTTTAATAAAAATTTGCAAGGTTTTAGTTTGTTTCATTATAGTTAGTTTTAAGTTTCTCTGAAAGCTTAAGGTAGATTTTGCTTACTCAGCTACTTACTTTTTTTCCCATCCTGTTGCTGAAATCTCATGGGCCTGATAATCTACAAAAGCCCAGCAGCATAGCTACTGTGATAATAAACACTTAGATTCCCCAGTCAGATTTTATTTTAAGTTACTGTGACACACTCTGCTCTTGAATAAATGTTTTTATTTAAAATGTGTAATTTGTACTGAAGTCTTTTATAACTGAGTCATTGAATAATCATAAGACAAGGCCCTGAACTAGCAATAGAAAGGTCAAGAGAACGTGGTCAATAATTATGTGATCATGTTGCAACTTCAGGCAGCAGGCTTTGTACATTGCCATAGTTTATCAGGCTTTTTTATGCAACAGACAGAATTGTAGCTGATGCAGCGTGTGTTACATCTTTGTCAGGAAGCTTTAACAGTGAAGTGTATTCCAATAATGTTAAACAGAGCACATAGGGAGTCAAAACAAATGAGTTTAGTTTGACCATTGTTGGGTTGGAAGTGTGGACTGCAGCCGCCTTAAGAACAGGTCTGAATTGCAAAAAGTCCAATTGTTAAATGATTACAATCATTTACTGCCATAGGCTATAAAAATTAAAAAGGTCTAAGTGCTTCTTTCAGACAGAGATGCAGAGACTAATTTTACATGAATGCATATCCTAACAAGATTAGCTGGCTTATTCAGGCGTATGAATTGCACTTCTGTTCTTCGTGTTAAACAAGCTTGTATCATCAGAGCCGCTCGGAGCTTATCATGGTCTCAATCAGGCCTGTACTTTCACTTGTGTTTTTCCTCCGTCTCACTTTTCTAACACTAGATCTCTGAGGTTTTGCCTGTTTTCATGCCATTCGTTAGTTGTCCTCAGTTTGAATTCTTCTTTTTCTATGCTTATGTTTCTTCATTTTTGACATATTATGCTCCTAACAACTCTGCGTATAATGCAGAATGATGCCATAGTTTAGTGACACTGTGCTAACGAAAGAAAATGGAAATTATTCATTTTTAACAGCATTTTCTTTGTTTCACTATATGCTATATTCCTACAGCTTCAGTGGTAGCCTCTGTTTCTACACCAATTATGTAAGCAACAAAGAATCCTTTTCCTGCCATGGAATTAAAGATTGATTTTATATGTTAGCTAATTTATTGATGGTGAAACATTAAAAATGACTAGATACAGCAGATTTTAAAATATCAATTATTCTGAAATTTCTTCAGCTTCTAAGATCAAACACAATGTTCTTTATGTTTTATGAAGCACCCTGGCTGAAAAACCATTAAAAGCATTAATGTTTTTTTCATTTTAGATGGATTAAATATTGTGTAATATATGCATCAATGTATTTTTAAGGCAGCCAAACAATTTTGTTTTGGACAAATTTGCTTTTCATTTTTCCTTATTTTCAACTTTTGTGATTTATACCTCACCTTTAAATTCAAGGTTAGTATATGTCATGCATCACCTCATAAGAGCTGGAAAGTTTGTTTTTTTAATAGATCTTGAAAACACCCATTCATTTAATAACTTGATTTTTTAATAATCCCAGATCAGTAAGTATATGGGCAATTAGTATTTTTAACATTTCTTTTGAGTCACTTTGTGTTCTTACTAGCTTGCATATACTTACCTTTAGTAGTAGCAATAGCTGTCATGAATGTGAACTTTAGTGTCTGGGACCTAAGCAAGGCTTCACTGAGATAGTTGCTTTACGTAGGTCATACCATTTTTTAAGCCATGCCTGTGTGTATGGATGTATGTGTGCCCACATGTGCATTTTTCTACTGTTATAAAATTGTTTGAGTCCTAAACTATGTTGGTTTCTCATTTCCTTTCCCCTTTTTTCCTTAGAAAAAATGACAAATAATTTGCTTACGTTATTTAAAATGTCATGGACTTTAGATACAAAGGAAAGAATAATAAAGCATACTAACCCCATTTTTTATAAAAAGTTCATATGTGAGAAGGTTTCTATGTTGCATGTTCATATTACAGCAATAACTTGATAACAGTTATTAATAATATTTTTAGTTCATAATATAGTATTAATTTTTAATTAGTTTCATCTGATTACATTTAATTGTATTCTTTTGAATACAACTTGAAATCTTGAATACCTTGGAAATCTTCTGTTCTTTTGCCCTGTTTTTATTACTACTGACTACTCCGTTCCTCCTTTGTCATTTAACCAAACTATGAAAGTTTAAATCTTACATCTTGTGCCTTAGAAGAAACATAAAGGAAGAAGCAAGCTAGCAAGAAAATACCAGAGAGAAGCTATAGAGGGAAGTAAATAAGGTGCAAAATCATACATGAGTATTAAAAATAGCATCATAGAATCATAGTGGTTGGAAAAGACCTTTAAGATCATCGAGTCCAACCATTAACCTATCACGCCCAATCCCATCTCTAAACCATGTCCCTAAGCACCTCATCTACCCATCTTTTAAATACCACCAGGGATGGTGACTCCACCACTCCCCTGGGCAGCCTGTTCCAATGTTTAACTGCCCTTTCTGTAAAGAAATTTTTATTAATATCTAACCTAAAACTCCCCTAGTACAACTTGCAGTCATTTCCTCTCGTTCTGTCACCCGTTACCCGGGAGAATAGACCAACACGCACTTTTCTACAACCTCCCTTCAGGTAGTTGTAGTTTTTATTACCCCTCAACAAATGGTAATAAAAAAAGGAGCACAGTAACATCTAATAGTCAATGTTAGGTCTGCCTCAGAAAAATTACTTCACTTTTAAATTCAGACTCTTTTTTAGGTCTAGGAAGGACAGATTATTGAAGAGTCTAACATGCATTTCTATTTTATGTGAAAGGGGTTTAACATGACATTGGACATCTTTTTCTGGACCTAGATAGACACTATTTTATGCTCATCAACTTTCTTGAGAAGATAGTTCTCAACTAGTAACCTCTGCAGTGTAATCCTCCCTATCAGTTTGATCTTCAACAGTCAAGTAGACTGGTTTGTTTATTGTATGCTGAGGTATTCTGTGATACCTTCCATGTTCCACTGCTCATGAACTATGAGAAGAAGGAAAATGCAAGTCCAGATTTTTTACATAGCAGCTACCTGGTAGCCCATCTGAGAACAGCTTTAGAGAATGGTGAATGCAGCTTCCCATCTCATCAAAGGTCCTCTGAAAGGTTGAAGGAGAGGCCCAATGCTTATGTATATTGACTATACATAATCTGACTATATGTATTATAACCAACATCCTAGAGTATAGTGCACTCTTCTCAGGTGAGCTTTATGTATTAAGGACAAGTTGTTCCATTCTGTATTTGTATGAGTCTTCCAAAGGGTCTTCGGACACAATCAAACTGAAAATCCAGATAAACCAGATTTTGAGATGAAGTGTTGAGTAAAGCAGTTGAGATCAAGCTTACACCTTTGTGGCTTGTTTTATGAATTTATTTTTTTTTTAATCCATAATCAGCAAAGCACAGCTTTTATTGACTTAATTGTTGTAGTTTTTATATACAAGTAACAGCATATCCAAGCAATAAAACTTGTCTCCTATAAAGAAACAATTGGTAAAACAGACTTGTGAGTAGTTCTACATCCATGTTAGCCATAGCAGCACTTCAGTCTCAGTATCACAAAGCCACCCATCAGGCCTTCTGATGGAAGATTTGAACTCAGATATTCAAATTTCATAATAGGCCAGGAAACTGTCCCCTTACGATACTCTTGCCTTTGGAAAGGGAAGTCTTCTTCTGCACAGGTGAATGGGCTTTCAGTTATGGTGTCAGGGATAAAGCAGTCACAGAAATCTGTTCCTGTCTTGACTAGAATTAAGATGCTGTTTTTCCTTGGACTATGGGAGGGAAATTGGGTAACTCAGAGAAAAATAGGAGACACTGCAAGCCAAATGGTATGCAAATTATGAGGAATAAATGCAAGGACAGGTTTAAAAACCTACGCTTTCTTCAAGTTTCTCTATATTATTCTGATTGAGATCCTACATACTGTTTCTCTTGTTGAAAAGTGTATGGGTACATAAGTGACTGAAAGTGAAACCTCCAAGTGATTCAAAGCCAGCGTGGAATAGCCCTCAGATGTATTGCTGCTGTTTGATGCACCTGGTGGTCAAAGCCTGGATCAGCTGCAATGAATGAAGAGCAGCAGAAACAGAGATATCATTCTAGTGGACCTTAGGATTGTTTTTCTTTCCCTCATACTGTGTGCCTGCTTGCTCCCTGGCAGCATCCTCACCCACTTGGGATTTTCCAAGCTGGCAGTAAACAAGTTATCATGAAAGCTGGAGATTAGACAGCTGCAGTAAAAAACACATCTTATTAGTTTTGGTGTAGCCACTTGCTGACATGGGTCTACTGTTTTGGGGCCAAATTGTTTTCTTTTCATGAAGCTACACTATAATATAAGCATGTCTTGCAGAATAAAACATATCTGGTTTTTTTTACCAGGCTTGAGCAAATGCCTTATTACAGCATTTGAAAGAAAATAAGCATTTTGTTGCCTTATGTTGCCCATTGTGACATATTTAGGTAGCCATCTGAAAGCCAGATTTTCAACAAACAAATATATCACAAGGCTTCAGAAATATGTGGACTTTTTATGAAGCATTATGAAGAGAGTCTGTTAAGGGGAGTGGTATCCAACTATGTGGAATTAATTTTTGTTTAGCAGAACAATGGCATTTGCTAATTAAATTCTGTAAATACCCTTTACGTTCAGTTGTCTATCAACTTGCTTGGTAACATAAAGGCAACCACACTCAAAGTTCTGAATAGCCAGCTGGCTGCTTTTCAAACGTATGGCCTTTTGATTTGAAACTCCATTGTGCAGGAAAACAAATGTAAATTGTTGACGTACTGATGACACTGCACATACTGCATTTCTGTGAAAAAGCAGAATCAATTATTTTTCTTTCCATAAAATGAATCATCAAGAATGTGAACCTAAGCAGGATCTTTTCTGGCTTGAGTAGAAACATTAGATTAGTCAGTGTTTTTCCAGAGGTGACATTTATGATTCAGATTTTCTGTGAGCTGATTCATCTTGTTTCTCATACATTAAATTATTTCAACAATTTACTGATAGATTTCTAATTCACATAATTAATGTAGAACACAGTTATCTTGAGGTGTATTTCTTGTATTGAGATGCTTGAGTGGATGAAGAACTGTCTCTGTTTTGGAAGCTTGAATGCATACGTGTGCATTCTGAGGTGGCTCAGACGAGGAATTGCAATGATGTGATTAAGCACTATCCTGTGTGGCCATCTAAGACCACATTTTCTTATCATTATATGTAAAAAAGAATCTGTCAGCATGAGTTAGTCAGTAGTTCATTAAACTGTTGGACTTTATATATATATATATATATATTCCTGTCCTGACGTTATATCCTCAAATATGTCCCCCATTTTTCTAGTTTTGACACTCCAAGTTATTAGTAAGTTAGAAAATGGGAGTGAAATATTCCTTTGTGCAGAATGTTGTTATAGCCCTATCTGTGTCTTTTTCCTTCTCAATTCCTGTGCAAGGTGATTTTGGTGTGCTAAGTTAGATGGATTAATCCAAGTTTTCAAACTGTAGAGCTGCTGCCTTGTGATGTTCATTAAGGATAGTTACCAAAATATTTACCTAAATATCAGCTACCTATTTCAACTCACTTAATTTCCATATTGCTGACCTATAGTGTTATGAAAACCTTGCTTATTAAGTTCAAAGCTAACTGAGGTATGTCTGTATTACTTGAATGAGCTGTACCTTCAATTGTTCTTTCAAACTATTCTGTAATGGTTCCATAGGTGATTTACCCATCTTCATTTCTAAAGTAAGTCTAGTGAAATCACATATGATCAGAGTACTACTAGTCTTTATTTCTGCTTTTTATTACTAGTTTTGGTTTATTTGTCTATAAGGATGAACTCTGAGAAAAGCAAAATACCTTCCTTTAAAAAAAAAAATGAATCTAATGGGCTAGTGAGCATGTATTAATAGCACTATTTGACACAGGCGTGGTATGTTCTTGGTAAGAAAGGCTCATTTTAAATTGTGGTCTGCAAAGTTAAATATTTGGAAGATTCAGAATGCTAAAGAATTTTTTAGAAATTGACTTTAAACATCTTTAATATAGACATCTCTATCTGAGCTAAAAATCAGCTGCATGGTAGAATTCCGGCTGCTTCCTTTACCTATTCAGAGTCTTGGGAAGCCTGAGGGTACCTGCTGCCAAATGATGGGTGAGGGTATGTCAGGGAACCGTCAGTAGATTTGGTACCAGACTCTGCCGCAGTGGCGGTAAGCTTGAGTCTCTGAGGACACTTCCAGCTCTCCATTCTAGCACAGAATCTTTCTCCTCCTTTTTTTTTAAAGGACATGTCAGCAAGAGGATAATTTGGCGTTGACTCCCTCATCCTTAGAGTGACACAGTGTAGTTCTTCTTACCCTGCTCAGATTTGACATTGAAATAATGCAGAAGATGATATTTTACTTAAACCTGTAAAGCTTTTGAACATGCAACATTATCGTATGCGAAATGTGAGGCATCACTTTTAAGGTACCTCGAGCTGACATATATTATAACCACTGTACCAGCTAATGTAAATGGTAATAGAACAAATTCCCTCAAAGGTACCGTATAATAGACAGTCAAGTACAGATCTCAGCTCCCTGTTAGCATCATCTCTCTCTGAATCATTGAACTGAGTTAAGAGAGCCTCCCAGTCCTGTACAGTTTGCTGGCTGTCAGTCAGATGGGTAGATGAGAAAGAATCCACTAAGTCTAAATTTTTCCCTGTCTGCTAGCAATCAGGAGGACACAGCAAAGAAAGGACCCTCTGAGAGATCTTGTAATCCTGCAGTGCTCCATGCCATCTCTCCTCATTTAATTAAACACGTTCCTGTCATCTGCATCCTAGGAAAAATTATATAGAGCTGAGAAAGCTGGAAGTTTTTGTGTTAACTATCACTTGTAAAAGGAATGGAGATCTTGACCTCACTGAGCTAGACCTTGTCATGTGTAAGCACTGAGTTGAGAAACAGTTTTTCCTTCCAAATATGTTTAAGGTCAACTTGGAAAGGAAGAAAGAAAAGTTGGAAGAGAGAGAGTAGAAGTTTGTTTAGCAAAAGCCTCCTGCTATTTATTTACATACCATATGCTCCCTCATGCACATTCGCACCGGATGATTTTATTTGGACAGACAACTGAAACATCAAAAAAGTAACAAGAGTTTTTGCACAGTGTGAGGCTTCTATTACAGCAGCTTGCCATCCACTGCTAAGTTCACTTCTCAGCTGAGCAGTTTTGAATGCAATACAAAGAGAGAAAGCTGGCACTTAGTTTCATTGTCACAATATTGAAAACCACTACAGTTCATAACCATGCTCATTTTCCATCTTTTAAAACAGTTCCACAGCTTCCAATATCACATTTTAGCTTAGTGGACTGAGAAATACACTTGTGCAAATACTCTGTCTGCTGTCTGTCAGTAATAATTTCTGAACTCAGTTGCCAATTGCAACTGGATTACTTAGATATAAAGTCCAAAAGTCCTCAGTTTCTACCAAGTCTTGTGAGAACTGACAACTATTTAGAGGAAGGAAGCCCAGATTTGTAAGAGCAAAGCCAAGAGAGCTGAGCATGTAGCTGTTCTGTACCCTAACCAGTCCCCTAGTTAGGGGGTGTGTGTTACCCAAACCATCAGCACAACCTCAGCACCAGCCACACAGCACAACCACACGCTGGCTGCAGTGTTTGCTGTTTGCCCAGCTAAAGTGGTAGGGAACACAGGAGGGAGGAGGAGTTATCCAGCAAGGTATTACAGAATCACAGAATTGCCTAGATTGGAAAAGACCTTTAAGATCATAAAGTTCAATCATTAGCCCAACACTGACAAGTCCCTGACTAAACCATGTCCCTAAGCACTATGCATGACTCTTAAATACCTCCAGAGATCAGGACTCCACCACTGTCCTGGGCAACCTGTTCCAATGCCTGAGAACCCTTTCAGTAAAGAAATTCTTCCTAATATCCAACCTAAACTTCCCTTGACACATTTTGAAGCTATTTCCTCTTGTCCTGGCACTTGGTATTTGGTTGAACGGACTGACCCCCACCTCTCTACGCCCTCCTTTGAGGTAGTTGGACAGAACAAGAAAGTCTCCCCTCAGCCTCCTTTTCTCCAGGCTAAACAACCACAGTTCCCTCAGTCTCTCCTCATAAGATCTGTGCTCTAGCCCCTTCACCAGCTTTGTTGCCCTTCTCTGGACACGCTCCAGCATGTCAATGTCCTTCTTATAGTGAGGGGCCCAAAACTGAACACAGTACTCGAGGTGTGGCCTCAAGTAGAGCTGAGGATTATGTGAGTGTCCTTATAGGGTGAGTGTGTAGAGATTTTTTTTAAGTCCTGTGGATTTGAAAAAGGCTTAAGAGTGATAAAGCTATAGGGGTTCTGAAGATTTGAAAAATCTCTGCTAGCCTATCTTTCTTCTCTCCTGCTTCCACTTCTTTTTCTCTGGGAACTGCAAGAAAGAGATGGTTTTGTATCTGTGCCTAAGAACGGTGGGACTTTCTGATACAGGTATGAAGGTATTTGAATCCAAAAGCTTTGTGTTGTGGCCAAAAACATTCAGATTTATATAGTATCTATAGATATTGATAATTTCATAGTTTCCATATGTGCTTTCTGCTTTGAAAATACTTGAAAGCAATGTCCAGTTGAGCATAACAATATGTTTATTAACAAGGAAGTATTTAAAAAAAATTTTGAGGGGAAGAAAAGAACTGTACATTAGTTGGGTTTTTTGCATGAAGAAGGACAAACTAGAGGGATGGAAAGAAGGGAAGCTTTATACAGTAGCATAATTAAACCATTAACAGATTATGCTGAGGTCTAAATGGTTACATGATTAATTTCATTTTCCTGAAGTGGGGCTCAGGTCTCCAAAAGATGTGAAAGCAAAGCTCTAGCTACCCATTAAAACTACACAAAGAAATACTGCTTTGCAAATGTTTGCCACTCCAAGTTTCAGTGCTGCTTGTCAGCTGAAAATTAACAATGTGCACAAAAACAGTTGCTAAATCATAATCTCTGGGACTTCCTAAACTCACATTTAACTGAATTTGATTTTTTTTTTCTTTTGCATATACATTAGTATGTTTTTCCTTACCTCATGCAGGAAGGCTCTGACTAGTACAAAAGGGAAATACCTGTACTGTGATCCAAGTGCTTTAGGTACAATTTCATAAATGAGAAATGTTTGTTCTGAGTGGCTAAGTGAATAAAACTTGGACCTACTATATTGGAAATTGAGATTGTATTGCTAGCATTGCCAGAAGTGAACACTGTGCAACCAAAACTTTCTGTTTTGTAAAGTAAGAGAAATGAGATCTCTTCAATAGGAAGGGCTCTAAGTGGACAGAGTAATCAATACCAGTCAGTGGCAGTGCTGGGAGAACTCCTGTCCTCCCACTGGAGGACTCACATCTTCCAGCCCACAGGGATGACAGTAATAAAATGCTGTTATTGTTTCCAGAGATGTTGTTCTGTGTCTCTGATGAAAAAATGTTTAGTAGAGGCTTGGAGCATTCTCAGGCTTCAATCCAACAAAATATTGACAAATATATTTTAGGCTCATTGTTCTGCAACAAAGGAAAAAAAGAAATTATTATGTCCCACTGAAACTTATGTTCAGAAGACTAGCCTGTGCCCCCTCTATCACCTTAGGGAACACTAAATTCCATCCAACTAAAATAAACATTCTTTGAAATAATGTTGATAATTATGGATACATCAACTAGCTGATTATGTAGGTTGAACTTCATAAATGTCATTAATGTGCACACTTGCATTATGTGACACAAAAGGAAGTTTCACAAATATTTCATATTTCAGATGCATTAAAAAAAAAATACACTTTCCAGCATGACGTAGAGGTTTATGATTATTTGAGTCAAACGACCTATTATCTAACAATGCATTGTTTCATTTTGCGGGAAGGTTGCCCAAGGAAGTTGTGGATGCCCCATCCCTGGAAGTGTTCAAGGCCAGGTTGGATGAGGCTTTGTGCAACCTGGTCTAGTGGAAGGTGTCCCTGTTCATGGCAGGGGGGTTGGAACTGGATGATCTTCAAGGTCCCTTCCAACCCAACCCATTCTGTGATTCTATGATTCTAAGTTAGAGTGCTTTTGAGACATTTGCATCCATGTGGTAAAATCAGCATACCAAGAAATGCTTTATATATTGGTTCAATTGTGATGATCAAATTGATGGGGTTTTTTAATATTTTTTTGTGAATCTTAACCTTTTTTTTTTTTTTTTTTTAGCAAGAACTATCAATACTGTATTAATATGACAATATACATTCTACTGTGGTAAATAGAAATTCAGGTTATATTGTAGAAAAGTTTTGCAGTTTGTCCTAAGAATTTATTTCTTGGTCATGCAGACACATGTAAGCATGTATAACATTACTAAGACGGGCAATTCCATAATTTTCAGTAGCTCTGGTTAGGTATTTACTTTCATGTTTTAGGATTGCTGGCTTAATGAGGAAACTTTATCGAAGTCTGAGTAATATGGATTAAATTTGTATTATTCTCAAGCCAAAATGTTTTTTTGTCTTGAAATAGTAAATCTCTTGGAATATCAGGGAGCAGCAGCAGGAGTGGGCTGCCCAGCAGGGGAGCTGGTTGCTGAGGATGACATATGTGCTACCGGTACCGGCACAACAGGAGCAGAGTAGAGCTGGTGACCACCATCAAGCTTAACCACCACATAGTGAGTGCCAGACAAGCCTGCAGTGACATGGGTCAAGCCATGAAGCCAAGCCAATAGGGCAAGGTCAGGCTTTGAAAGATACAAGGTCAGGCACAGGTATACCTACAGCCTAGCTCAGGGAGGACCAGATCCTGGGCTTATGTGCAGCTCCTAAACCAGGGGCAGATGACCCAGGCTAGCATAGCTCTTTTCCAGGCCTGGTCCCAGGTCACACAGCTGCCCTGGGTCAGAGTTGACCTTGAGTGTGGGCAGCTGAACTGCTTGGAGCAGGGCAGAAGACACAGGGCTCATCACTACAGTTGGTGCCACAACTAACTTAGTTCCACAGCCGGTAGCTCTCAAAGCGCGCAAATTGAATACCTGGGTTACAGCATGCAAAGCTATTGTCTGTTAAAGAACCTTTTTCAATAAGACCGAGTATTGCAGGCCAAGTCTATGTTAGAAAGTAATTCATCACCCTAGGGTACATGAGTAGAAGCAACTGAGGCTCCTACATACCCTTTGTATGGACTTCAGGAAATTTCCAACCAGATTTAATTTGCTTTCCCATACTGGGCATTCCTACTCCGTGTATGGGTCAGTTTTCCAAAGGACTGCTCATACAGAACTCAGGACACTCGCAGACCCATTGGGATTGTAGCATTAATGGTGCACACATGAAATGGAGTTTCTTGTTTGGTTTCCTCCAAAAAGAGTTTAGTGCACCAAAACTTCTCTGTGAATCTAGCCAAAGATAGAAAGAGGGTGGGTGATGAGGGAATAGCTTCAAAACCACACTACTGTATTTGACCAAAACGCTGATGGTACTTTATGTATATGTTCTCTTCTCTCCGCCTTGCCAACTCCTTTCTGCTCAGCTCCTGTAGAAAGTTCTGCAGCACTTCCATCCAAGATATTTATTCACAATTGGACCTACAGTAAAAAAAATCTTGAACATGATGTCTGTGCCTCTTTTGATATAGAAATTATTTGGGACATAAACTGTATTTCTGTTTTGTAGTTTTCACCACTGCTGTAACAATTAAATAGTAATAATAAAGATCAATACATACCGAGTTCTTTGTAACAAAATTGTTATGTTTCTTTTTTATTCTGCAGTTTCATTTTTTTTACATTAAAAATAATTTTACTGTGAAAAAATCATTATAGATAGATGCCAACAAAATTCTTTTTAATCTTTGCTTTTAGTGAAGAACACAAAAAGAAGTCTTTATTTAAAAACTGTTTTATAGAAGGTTTGAGTATGTGCCTAATAAAATTCTTTCTGGACTGCTATCCTACATG
The DNA here is from genome assembly GCF_000700745.2 of Antrostomus carolinensis. Lineage (NCBI taxonomy): Eukaryota > Metazoa > Chordata > Aves > Caprimulgiformes > Caprimulgidae > Antrostomus > Antrostomus carolinensis. Next base: position 184,866 of record NW_010305805.1, read on the forward strand.
CTTAGTTTCAGTTTGCAGTGAATTTTGTGCTGAAGTTATAAACCCTCTTAAATAGGGACATAAAAGAGTATCTAACAGACCGTTAACTATAGGGGTAGTATCAAGCATAACTTTAATGTCATACAGATCTTGCCTTTTAGAAAGTTTCAGTACATAGTAATGTGACTTTTAAGTGTGGTAGACAAATATTGCTGGCACATATATGGTCATACTTAAACAAAAGAATAATCTTGGGTTTTTTTCCCCCTACTTTGAGTAAAATACAACCTTAAAATGCAAGAAATATACCTTAAAAATTAGCATTACATTTTTATTGGATGTAAAAACTGAAAACTGAAATAAGAAAATCACCAGAAACCTACTGTTAAGTGTTTCTAGGTCTAAACAATTGAAATTAAGATGTTGGATTTTTGAGAAACCTCAGAAGAAAATAAAGCTCTCTTATTTTCATCCTTTCCATAAAAGAATGATAAATCTGTTTAGGACCCAGAATCTTCTCCCTCTCTGAAGACCTCTTGTCTGGAAGAAGCATTCAGAAGTAAAAACCAAGAACACACAATACTAACTGCGGCTTTCAAATGAACCTCAGATCACCTGTCATCTCTGTCAAACTCCATTTTCCACTGCACTAAGTGAAGAAAAAAAGTGATCACCATAAAAATGCCTTTAATAGGGTAGTTTCAAGTACCATTAAGCTCTGTTCCATCTGCTTAAAGAGAATGTGCCCATCTAATTGCTAAGAACTTTGTTACAGACCAAGCAGCCAAGCATATAGCTTTATCATATGGAGTCTGAAAATATTCAACTCTGTTGATGTTCTACTGCTGTTTGTTGAATGATTATGAATTCACTCAACATGTTTGTAACTTCTTAATTTAGTGTTTTATCCATATAGAGAAGATAAATAAGCACTTGAAAATCAGGGTTTTTAACTGTCTGGTATATGGTTTGTCATCTCTTGTTGACTCAGTAATTAATGTTTCTTTAGGAACTTTAAAATCATAAGAATCAAAGCACTTTACAGCAGTAGGCAGGTATCATATCATCTTAGAGATGAAGACAGAGGTGTGACAGTAACAAGTTGTAGACAAAATAGCATATACAGTGAACAAGTTCAAGTAAAGATCAGAGTGCTGTCTCCTGAACCTTCTTGTTTCCTTGTATGGTATCTATACTACACGTTTTTGCCTCCTTCTATCCTCCTCTGCTCTTTTACTGTTCTACTCTTCACTTCTCATTCACTTTAAGCTCCCTCTATTTTTTCAAGCTGATGGATCCTGAACACTTTTGAAAACCCTATGTTAGGAATTTTAATTTTAGTGTTACCAACTTAAAGAAAAAGAAAGGTCTTGGAAAAGATTCATTATTGATTTTGTCAGCTGCCTCTGCCATACATTTGATTTATTTGTCTCTCTGTTATTTTATTATTGCTTCCCTCCCCGCTTAATTTGCCAAGAAGTAAAGAAAGCTTAGTGGAAAAAGGGAAAAAGAGGGAAAAAAAGCAGCTGAAATTAAATGGATGTTCAGGAAACTTTCTAAACTCACTTAAGACATTCTTTTTGCCAAAGACATCAAATGAACCATCCATTTTTTTCTTTTCCTGCACCCAGATCAGCATTTTAAATACAAATAAGTAAAAGCACCACATACCCCAAGTAGTATGAAATATACCATGAACATATTCTGGTGTGCTGGCTGGAAATGTTAATAAATTAATAAAATCAAACTTATTTTCTTCAAAGGTGAGATGTTTTGCCATTCTTGGCAAGGTCAGGATGTCAGATTTGAGTCTGAGGTGTTTAGCTTCAACTTCTCTGAGTAAAGAGAGCCAAAAAGTTGAATTAGAACATTCAGGAAATATATATCCTTTTATATATATATATATATATAATCAAAGGAACAATTGAAGTGGTTACATTCTTCCCCCCACCAAAAAAAAAAAAACCACTCCACAAAATATAAGAAGTTTCCCAGAAGAATTTATTACAGGAAAACATTTGAGGTAAAATGGAACTGAAATATTTGTAGTCATATACATGCTCCTTGACATTAACCTTTTTTATCAAAATAGTTAAAAGCCATAAATCTAATAATATAATAGAATTAATTGATAATATTAAACAACCAAGCTGTTTCAGATGCTGCAAAAATCAGTTAAAGCGGTGGCATATCCATAATTACTATCACTTCTGAATAATGTGTTTATAAGTGTATCTACATTCATGCACAAATGTATTTATTAAAAAAATATTAAAAAGCATAAATAGAAAACTTTTGAGTGCTAATCTCTCACTTTCTAATGATTAAATATTTGATTTGTTCCAGAGAGCTAGTTTAGTCCTGGAAGTATTTCATATCATATTGCATAACTGCATTAAAACTTTTGTTTTCTGAGTAGAATTGTGGTTTTATAATCCTTTTTAGAAGTAAACATTCTTATTTATGAAGGAAGTGCTCTATATTTTGCCATACAAGAAGAGATGCAGCTTTTAAGAGAGTATTGAGTTCAGCACATATGTAGAGAACATACCTGGTTGGCTGTAAGGAAAGTTATAATGTATAAGATTTTATTGTTATTTTGGCCATAGATTAAAGTATTTCTTTGGGTACCAAGGCTGAACTATCCTTCTGTTAAACTACAGAAGAGTAGGTAGCTGTACACCTCAAAGCATATATATTTGAACAGAGCACTTGTATTTGCAAAACTATATGCTTTGAATTAAATGCATGCTTATCAAAATAATTAAAGAGGAACTGTAAGCTAAAGTTAGCACTGGTGGGAAGATGCAGTCTTCCTTTTTGTACTTGTCATCTGTATAAGGTGCAGCACTTGAATGTAATTTTCTGATTTTAAAATGAGTATTTAATTAAATTACTTTAGAAATACTTATCGTTAATGAGAAAACTCAATTTGCAGAAAGTGTACTCTTGGAATACTTTTGTGACATTCCAAGCTTGTTTCCTCATATGCAAGTATTATGCAAATATCATCGCTTTGGCAAATGACCTTTGCCACAAGTTGTTTCATAATTGAACAAGGTTATTGAATGCTGTAGATTTTTAGGTTTTTCGTTGTTTTTTTTTTAGCAGTGGTTTCTGAGACGATGTTCTACATAAGACACAAAGACTAATTGCTGACAGTAAAAGCCCTTGCAATTGCGACTGATGCTTTTCTGTGTTTGAAAACGTCAGGAAATGAAACATTTAAAAATATTGAAAATTTATTAGTTAGTGTTTCCTGAAATATGGTTGCTATGGATGGCAGCTCATCTTTTCCAGTAAATGTGAGAACTGTGATTGTGTCCAGCTTTTCTTTTCCAGCTGTCACTAGCAGAGTGTCATAATATTTAGAGATACGCTCTATACCTGTCAGAGTTTGTTACAGTTCAGTGATGCATGATGAAGTGTGAGGGACATAGTCTTCCCACACTACTAACGGTATAAAGGCAGTGATGATACTTCACAATGACTCCTTGTTCAAGGTCAGTACAAAGAAACTCATCTGTGGTGTTCAACAACTCACTTATTAATTGTTGAGTTCTAGAATGCAAGGCCAATTTCTTTAATATGTCTATAATTTTATGGAAATATTCCTGGGTATTTATGAGAAATACAACAAACTTTTTATAACAAGTGCAATTTTTCCCTACAATTTCTCTTTCAAAATGAACTGATTTAATCATCTGAAATTATTTCTTTGTTCAAATCCTTTGAAATTAAATATGATAGTATTAAGCTTTTGCTATTTTACCTGAGGATTAGTCCTGCTGGTATTTGAAGATATAACTAAAGGGGTACCTCTGACAAATACTTATTCTGGTAATTTTTATAACACCTTGAAAAAAATTAAAACCTGCTAGCTAAGGGATTATTATAAGCATATAAAAATAATATACAACTAACTTATTATCCTTATCCTTCTGTTTTGCTAAAATTTGCAATTTTAGGGCTTTAACACCTCAGGTGCTCTTGGTTTATTTTGTAGATAACATTTAAACACATGCTAGTTTGAGTTACTCCATTAGAATATTTGCATGTGCTACTATTCCAGTTGCTAATTATTTAATAAAAACACTTACTAATTTACAGATGCACTGTTACTGTACTATTGTCCTGAAACCTTTTTTCCTCCTACACTGTTCCCATGAAATCATAGGGCCATAGAGGAGGTATGACTAATTGCATTATTAATGGCATATTGAGGTGTTTATATTCTTGGAAAGGCTTCTTTTTACTTAAAAAAAAATCTAAATAAATACACACAAGTATTCCAATTTTATATTAAAGACCTACAGCTCTGCAAACTTGAGTAACATTTCATTTTTGAAAAATATGTTTTTTTAAAATCATACAACAGAAATAATCCTTTACGCAAAACCATTTCAGGAACAAAGAAGTTTTGAAAATCCGAGAGAAAGTTGTTATGAAAAACATCTTTAAATCTCAATAAGGATGAAAAAACTTTGTGTATTTTCTGAAGAGTATATATCTTTGACAAGATCTGATGAAATCATTTCCATGGGTTGTGACTCGTAACAGAGCAGCAGTAGCATCATTCACCACACTCCTGGGTGCGGTGCCATCTCTCCAATCTTGCAAATGAACCAGTACAGCGCAGATGCCATGCTGCCACTGGGGCTGAGGTGGATGAGATCCTCTGAGTGGCCTGGCTACTACTGTGCATCCTTCTCACTTCCAAGTGTGAAACTCCATAGCATTGCTTGGGGCAGTGAGAGGTTGTAACTCTCCTGAAGTCTTTGTTTCTCATCTGTCTTTTGTCTTGTGTTGCAAGATTTGAGAGGGAGACATCATGTTTTCTTGCTCTGCTTTGGGGTAGGGTTTTTTTGTTTGTTTGTTCCTGCTTTTTTTAAACTGTACTTAATATAAAAAGGAAGGAGAAGTAGAGCCAGACTGAAACATGATGTATAGTCTAGTACATATGCTAGTTAGAAAAAGTCTACCCGAGACTATATAGTCAGCAGCTTGCTTGTTCAGTTCATTTTCTGGGCACTCATGTAGGACAAGAACAAAGAAATGTGCCTTTACTTGCTACAGGTTTTGGCTCCTCCTATATCCCTTCAACCTCAAGGGCAATGATGTATAGGAGATCAGGACTTCACCTTGTAACAAAGGGTCCCTTCACAGATTTGAGGGAAAAAAAGATCATATATTTCTTGCTTATGTTGCAGAAGGAAGCATGGATGCCTATTGAGACCTGAAAAGGTAGTAAGATTGACTGATTTTGGTGTATTTTTGCTTTTAGTTATAATGTAGGTTAGTTCATCTACCCATCAACTGATATTGACATCAAAAGTTTCTGAATAACTTAAAAATATGCCATGGAGATTACAAAGATTAGTTTAAGGTATACATTTTGCTGAAGAACGAAACTGCTTAAAGCCCTGAAAACTTTACCTTTATCCTCAACATTTGTCTGGCTTATGAAAAGCAACCCAATAACCATTATGTATTTTGCTATTTGACATGAAAACAAAAACCCTAAAGAGCTATGTGGGTATGAACTGAAGGTGTGTAATATTAGACCTGAACCCTGAAGTCCTACAGTAAAGCTTACAATCATTTAGAGAATATACCAATAGCATATGTGACTTTACAAATTACTTTTATTATAATCCATTAATCTATTTACCATGTTTGCTTCTTTCCTTAAGAATTTATCTGAAATATCTCTGGCTGGAAAATTGTAAAGGGATCAACAGAAGAGAGAAAAGAATTTGTCTGAGGTTTGAAAAAAATGCTTATACAGACAGAGACTGAAGATCTCAATGCATTTAGCAGAATGAAGCTTAAGAGGTGATCTGATTAGAGTTTATCTCCTCTTTAGGGAAAAAATTACCAGCTTTAAGGTGAGGTCTTTAATGTAGCAGGAAATGGTATAGCAAGATCCTATAAAGAAAAATGTAACTTCTTGAAAGTTTCAGGGATTCTCTATCACTACATAAATGTTGTACGGTTGATGCATAAACTACTGGGGGCAATGCTGTAAAGTATGTTACGGATCAAGACAGACTGGATCATCATAATAGCTCCTTGGAGGGCCATTGATTTGGACCTTATGTAGGCATTGGAATGTCACCTTCTCGGAAAGTTTGCATCATTCTTCTTTTATGCACATACTGATCTATTCTTGCATTTTCTTAGTTTATGAGATCTGATTTGTCTCATCATGAGGTAGGACAACTGCTGACAGATCTGTACTACAGTTGTCATAGCTTACTTGAAAATAATTGCAAGTGCCAAATAACTACAATTAGTTTGTACGTCTTCTGTTACGTTTATAGTGATACAGGTAAGTGCTTTTCTGTTGTTCTAACTTACTGTAGCACATTATAACCTTTTGTACTTTAAACATTACCGACTTCTGCAGTAATATAGCTAAGGAAAATATTGGAATATATTAACAATAGATTGTCATTAGTGTGAGTCAATCTCTTTGTGAGTGAACGATGTATTGGCTGCAAAGTTATGTGTGGAACAATTTCATTTTCACTGGTGTAACATAAAACCTTGCCATGCAATGATAATTACTGAGACCTATACCCCATAAAATGTACTTTATTTTTTTCTCCCTCTGCATTGTTTAGGAGCAACTTAGACCTCTCAAGCACCTGGAGATTTACACTGAAATTATTGACACCAAATTGGGTTTTTTTAAGCATAGATTGCAAATCTTTTAAAGCATTTATTAGAATCTGTGTCATATGCTGCAATTAACTTGCCATTACTTGCAGCTGCCCTTTCCAGTGAAAAGATTAGAAGATGGGAATTTATAATCAGGAAATCTCAACACAGCTGTCAAAAAAAGACTAGGGATCAGTACAAGTAGTCTTAAGGGACAACTTGAAAGGCAGATTTGAACTGTGAACTTCTGTGTCAGAATTTTGATTGCCAAGGACCCTTCTAGGTCACACAACAAGGATAATGAGTGCTACAGACTTAAATGCTCTTGGACAAAAGTTTATTATAACTGCACAGAGAAATAGCCCAAATATGTCATTGTAGATTCATGGTTATTACTGAAACAATGCATTAATGTTGGCAGTCACTTGAAATATGGTCTGTATATAATAGTTTCATTTAGTATCACTTAAAGGTCTCTGCTGCAAAGAGGCATGACCTGTCACTGATGTATGCTGCTATAACAAAATATGAGCGTTATCCCTTCCCTTTGACAAATTTCAGATCACTCATCTACTGTACAAAACGAGAGGAATGTATGATAAGTTATAAAGAACTTAATTCGCCACTTTGCTAAGTGGTTCTTATTCTAGAAATTCAGGTAGTTGTCCCCAAAATAAGGGACATCAGAAGATTAGATGTAGTTTTAATTTTAATTTAAACAAACAACTCTTTACTCATAACAAAAAAAGAAAGTAGCTTTAAATTTTCTTGGTTTTTTAATGTTATTTTTAATGATGGCCAAAGATCTTTAATTTGAATTAACACTCTCAGATATATATGCAGATTATTCTGAGATTCTTAATTCAGAAAATAAATGTAGTATGCCAAAATAAGTATGTAAAAATGCATGTGTGTTTGCCATTACAACTGACACAAACTCAAAGAAATTATTGCTTTCCTAGTGGAAAGCAAAAGTTTCCTTCTCTAGTATCTGTCTGCTCTTATCTTTGGAAAGAATCGACGTTTATGTTACTGTTGAGCTGTTATGACACAGTTTTCAAACTGGCTTGCATGTCACGCCATCATGGTTGGGAAGATAGTGAATGTCACCAATTTTCAGTAGGAATATGGAAAACGAGATGAGTGCTTCCATGAAGTGCAGGAAATAACTTAGTCACAGAATCACAGAATGTTGGGGATTGGAAGTGACCTCGAAAGATCATCCAGTCCAATCCCCCTGCTGGAGCAGGAACCTAAATGAGACCACACAGGAAGGCGTCCAGGCGGGTTTTGAATGTCTCCAGAGAAGGAGACTCCACAACCTCCCTGGGCAGCCTGTCCCAGGGCTCCGTCACCCTCACCGTAAAGAAGTTTCTTTTCAAGTTTAAGCTGAACCTCCTGTGTTCCAGCTCACACCCACTGCCCCTTGTCCTATCATTGGGCATCACTGAGAAGAGCCTGGCTCCATCCTCCTGACAGTCACCCTTAACATATTTATAAACATTAATGAGGTCTCCCCTCAGTCTCCCTTTTCCAAGCTAAAGAGACCCAGCTCCCTCAGCCTTTCCTCATAAGGGAGATGCTCCACTCCCTTAATCATCTTGGTGGCTCTGTGCTGGACTCTCTCAAGCAGTTCCCTGTCCTTCTTGAACTGTGGGGCCCAGAAATGGACACAATATTCCAGATGCAGCCTCACCAGGGCAGAGTAGAGGGGGAGGAGAACCTCTCTTGACCTGTTAACCACACCCCTTCTAATGCACCCCAGGATGCCATTGTAGCCGACGCTAGGAAGACTGTGAGTTTGTATCTTACCTTAAATCTGATAGCGTCTGAAGTCACAGCAATGATTTAAAGATTTCTAGTGCTGCAATTTTGAAATCACTGCAGAAATGAAATAAGGAAAGACTGAAAATTCTTGGAAAAAAAAAAAAACACCTGCAGCTTTTGTTTCGCATTTAAAAAAGCAAATGTAGTTAATCTGATGATGAAATCAATATATCAGGTTTAAGATTTTGTTCTAAATTGTATTCAGAAGTGTAGTCCTATTGAGGAGACTGTATTGATTGTGTAATTCAGGATGCAACAAAACAGTGAAAGAAGAGTTTAATAAGGTGGAACTGATTGGGTTGGACATTTGTATACCTCTGTGAGTATTGTTTAATTGTCCATGAGATTGAGTTGTTAAATAAGCAGACTAATATAAACTGAGTAACACATGAAAGAGAACTAATAAGAGATCACAAAAATAATTTTGTTTCTAATATATAGTTCTTAATTATAGTGTTCTACAATCAATGCTGTATGCTTGAAAGCTTACATTTCATGTCTTTGTTGAAGGAAGCAAAATAAATTTTGTTTACCAATACTGGAATTTCTCTCCGGTATATACATTATTTGCCTAACTTTTAAGACATAGAAGAATTCATGGATTAATGAAAATGCTGGTTGACACTGTAGGTACACCGGAAGGTGTAAGAGAGAAAAGTTTAGGTTGCATTTGTCATCTTATTTCACAAATACAAAGAATGAGTGGCTGACTGATAGATGTCCAGATCAGGAATGCATACAGTATTGATTTTTTCTTCAGATATGATGATGTCTTTCAAATGTAAATGCATCTGTTCTTTCTCATCCAGCTGTGCCAGTGGAAAAGGTTATAATCCTGTTTCTAATCTGAGATTCTCATCACTGCCATCTGCTGCTGGTTATCATGCCCTCAGCTGTGCTGAATGAGTTGCCAGAGCTTTCTTAGCCCATTTCAATCAAAATAATCTGGGCTAGCAAAGATGCATTGTTAAAATCATTTAAGCTAACCTGGGGCTAATTACCTTTGGCAAAGAGGGTGACAATCGACTGTTTGCAGTTGGCACATCTGGAAAAGGAGATGCATCTACAGCATTTGATTTCTCCTTATTTGGTTACTCCATCTGACTCAGTAACTCCTCAAGGTGATCCTGGAGAGCAGCTGGCTGTTGTACCAAGGGGAGACTTTTCTTCAACTGTATTCGCACTGACCAAGCTCACATATACCAATGAGAAGTTTGGCAGTGAGCTGCAGGTATGGGGGGATTCCACAAAGTGTTTCTGCAGTGGATTGTACAGTAACTGAACAAGAATCTATGATTCTTGCTTTGCCTTCATTTCTTTACATGTAAATGAGATGAGTTAGGGCGATAGAAATTAAGATATTGCATTTATCTTGCTTCCAAGCCAGCTTCTCTGCTTTCTGCAGTTATCAGAAAATTTGAGGTAGTAATCAAGTTAAACATAAAAAGACTAGATAATTTTACACATTAAGAGTTCATGATAATTCTAGTAGTCTGATAGTTCATGACTTGTGCAAGGGGAATCCGAGTGAATTGTATGTGATGTGCACTTTAACTGGTCAGACACCGCAGTCTAGTTAAGGAAATACAATACCACATGGACTATGAAAGTCTGGTTTTCAGCTTGAGGTGTACCTCTAACATAGCACTGAAATAATGTCACAAGAAATAATGTCCTTACAGAACTATGGAAAGTGGCCATAGCAGATGAAGAAGGCAGTTGGGATCACTGACATGCCTTTAAAAAACTTAGTCAATGTAAGATTTTTATTTCTTTGTTGTCCATGATCAAGCTTGTGTTGGGTACAACAGAGAGTGGCACTGATTTCAGCCCAGGGTGATTTTTCTTTATTGTGTACACATCCTGAAGAGCAAGGGCCTGACACGTATCTTCCATGTGTCTCATACAATATTTTCCTCTTAGAAGGTGGGACTCTTTCTCCAAAGCTATATGCTTCTCTGAAACCATTGTATTTGACAATAGTTAATTTGAGGCTTCCTTCCTGAAAGGTGAAGGGGCTTCAGTGTCTCTTTTTTTTTAATCTTTTCAGAAGTCAGGAGGATGTCAGTGACACCACTCAGAGTCACATGATCATTTTGCCCGTCTCTGAAAATAATTTTATACCAAAGATTTTTCTTGATATACTTAGGTTACTGAAGTGAAGTACTATATAACAGAATGTCTAGCAGCTAATTTAAGGAAAGATGTGCTTGAAAAGTAGTGCTTCTCATTTAGAGTGCTAGGCATGACTTGGGCTACGCGTGGCTTTAAAGCTAGCTTCACCCCAGGGCTGGCTAGAAAAGACCTTGGTGAAACAGCTGATAGGTGGAGCATGACATACTGGGCAGGGGAAATTCTAAGCTTTAGAGTCATTATATGCCTTTTTT
>NW_010305806.1:0-7092 GCF_000700745.2 Antrostomus carolinensis
CCAGCCCGCAGGCGAGAGGTCCGGGGGGCGGGGGAGTGCTTTGGAGGTGAGTGTTTGGAGCACAGCTCAGCCCGGCGGGCTCTCCGCAGCCGCCGGTGTGGTCTGTAGATGGAGCGCGTTCTGACACCTGCGTGCAAAGCCGGAGCTACGGCAGGATCTGCGCGCTGGCTTAGTGCAGCTCCCGTGTGAGCGGGGGGAGGGCGCGAGGAGACAGGGGTGGCGACGGAGCCGGTGTTTGGCGGGGAAGTGCGCTGAAAGTAGGTGAAAGCAACCGGAAAGGTTCTCTGGCTCTTTTCTTCCTTTCCCCCTCTCACCTGCTTCCTTCCCCCCATCACATGGGCAAGCGTACACCGTGCTGGTGAATTAAAGAGAAGTTTAAAGCCTCTAGTTTGCTTTTTATGCGTCTGAGGGTCGTGAAAGTTGCTGTGGCCCGAGCCGCGAGGAGAGGGCACTGCTGAATACACGGTCATGGACCGAGTCAGTTCTCCCATAACTGTGGTCTGGAAGGCACGGAGCACCCCTTGGTGAAACCCATGCAGGGGAGGAAGGAGTGCTCTGTGAGGAGGCGTCTGCATGGTATGGTGTTATGTCGGGGAGATATTTGGAGTGACAATTCATTAACGTCTAAATTAGACTAACAAATTACATTCGTTACTTACTGGCAAAAAAAGAGTAATGACAGTAAATGGTGAATTAGCAGTTTTGCTCCCATGTAAATATCTGTTGGAGAAATGTAAGCATACGTGGATTCTGATAATGTGTTGGTAGAAAGTCAGGTCCATTAATCATCAGGGAAGGAAGGAGACCTGAGGCAATGTCTTACTGAAACCACTTTTACCTTTTACAGTGCAGCATTCAACAGCAGATCAAATCTGTGGGACATGGCACAAGGAAATAACTATGGGCAAAGCAGCAACGGGGTGGCTGATGAATCCCCAAACATGCTGGTGTACAGAAAGGTAAGCCTCTGTGTTTTTGAAAAACTGATGAAGGATTTTGGGAAGTGGTGAAGTTCTGGGCTCTTTTGCCTAGAAGTGAAGCCATTGTTTTAGCTGTTTCTCCCCAACTTCATTAATAGATGCTACTGCTGTGCTTTGCATTGAATGGAGCAGTCTGATTTCAGAACAGGATCACCTGCCACTGATTTGGAATGTTTTGTGTCTGTTTACATTGGTGCTGCTTCATGCAGTTTAAATGGCATGTGCAAAGTAGATCTACATCCCAGGTACTACTAGTGACTCCTGTTTTGAGAAATGACTGATTCTGTTGTTTTAAAGGGTAAAATACACACACATGTCAACTTTGCATCGTATTCGGAAACAGTTGGTTTTCAATTTGAAATACCTGATGTATTTAATTCACTTTCTGCATTGACACATATGATATGTGATGGTGGTGATGTGCTGGAGACTGGAACATGTCTCGAGTTCAAGTGTTTACTTGTAAAATCTATTTGTAAAATGAATTAATGTATTTTAAAGCTAAATGTTAACTATATACAATGTTTTGTACTTCTGTCTCTGGGCAAAGATTTTCACAGTGCAGGAAAATCGGATTCATTAACTTATTTCATATGAGGGGAAAAACTGATTAAAGATATTACTTATCTACAATCGCCACAACTTAAAAAAACCAAACACATACACTCCAGGGATTCTGTCTGGGAAGGATTTCTAATGCAGTTATTCTAATAGCAACAATATACAAATTTACAGACACTGAACTCCAGTAATTTGGCTTATTTAGCCACTGTTCTTTCATTTAAGTGACAGTAAATGCTTCAGGATTTTGAGATATGTTTACATGTTTATTTTTTAATAAAGATTCAATTGCATTTATCAAAAAAGAATAATAAAATAAATTCTAATAATAATGGAGAAAAATAACTTTGTCACAAAATGAAATACATAGTTATGTAACTACTTGTTTATTCCTGGAACACAGTGCTTTAAAACTTGTTTGTGGTTGTTTTTATCAGGTAGAAAAATCAATATTTTTACTTTGTTAGAGGAATTGACTTCCCTTTTTGCAAGTTAACTGTAATAGCAAGCACCCGATGAATACTCAGTTTAGACCTTGAGGTGAACTGAGGTATTATCACTAACTGTGGTAAGTGTTCTTTTCCCAGAAATTAAAAAAAAATAGTCTCAAATTGAAGTCTGATGCATGCTTTTTTTTCTTCCTATTTTCAAATATGTTGCTGATTTCAGTCAGTTGGTTGTGTTTGCTATTTTAATAAAATGGGTTCTTTTTACACAAGGAAATTAATTTATTAACTTAACCTTAGTTATCCATCTATGTAAGAATGCACATCTAGATAAATACGGGGTTACCTTGCCGTTAGCACCACAAGTATGTCTCAAAATACAATTATATGTATGAATTTATATGTGCAAATATGCTGCATATATTAAAAGTAATATACGAAAGCTTATATTGTTCTTTATAGGTTTTTGATTTTTCTAATTAGAATCATTCTGCATTTGTCACGTCCTCCCATGCTGAGAAATAAATCTTTTCTTAGCTTATTTAATACATGGAGGTGGAACACAGGGGAACTGTTTCTTTTCTCCTGTGTTGACTTTGTCTGAAGAGCTGGTCAAGCTTGTGACCTATTATATTTAGTATGACCTCATGCCAAACTTTATCATTGCCCCTGATCAGCCCCCAGATTGAAAGGGAGCTGCTGAGGCAGGTCATGAGAATCCTGGTGATGCAAGGGAAATTTGAAAATGGGGAATGGGCGTAGGACACAAAACCTCAGGCATATGCTCAGCAGATTCAAAGCATCAAACACCTTTTCAGTTCTCTGTAAATCAGCAGTGAAGGGATGGTATCAGTTTGCATTTTTCAGTGTAGCAGTGGTCCTTCCCTTGTTGTCACTAAAGTGGTGCACTTAGTATTAAATTTCTGAAAAACTCTGACCTTCTACAGCGTTACCTGCCATATTTATTTTTGTAGCGTGATTGATCAAAAGGATCATTTAAGATTGGGCACACTGGTGTTAGAGTACAGAGAGAAAACAAAGTAGTTCTTCCTTTGGCAGTATTCAAGGAATAGGCAACAAAAGAATAGAAAACTTTTTTTAAAATAGTCACCTGCCTTTTTCTGCAATATGTTATTGCTGTAATTAAATGTGCTATAAATTCTGTGTCTATAATGTAAGAGGAGGATAGTTAGGTGGAAATCATTTCACTTCAGAATATATCATGTCTGAACATAATTCTTGAATAGCAACAAGTAAATCACAGGATTCCTTGTAATACATTTGAAAACACAATACTTTTCTGTCTGTCATTGTGTTGGAAATGAAAGCACTGTGCAGAGTGAACAAAGGACTAGATCTGCCAGCTTCCAGCTTCTTGAAGGACTCTTTTTTCTTTTTTTTTTTTCATTTTTTTCTTTTTTTTTGCCAACTGGAAAAGTGTTAATAGATGGTAGAAAAAATGTAAATGTGATATTGGCTGGCTTCAGAAAGAAACTGAATTTGAAGTTTTGTATTTTGAGTAACGTTGCTGAAATCCATAAACGCGGAAATGCTTTCTTCCAGTCATTTATACAACATCAATACATGGAATAGCACATATTTTGAGATATGTGTACCCGTAAGGAATAGATGGGACATCTTTTACTACTTGTGTTAACAAAGAACTAAAATTTGGCTGTGCTGAGTGAAGACCATTATTTTGGCTATAACACAAAATTTTGTAATCTAGTAATTCCAGTAGTCTCTCTAATTTTCAGACACAATATGAACTAAGTGTGTTCTTAAGTACATGGAGTTACCATCCTGGGTTTCCTAAATCTTGATTGTCAGGAGCATTTAATGGAAAATTCTTTACAGAATGAAGTTCTGGTATTTACAAATTTAGTATTTAAAGCTTGAATTGTTATGGAATCATTATTGAACTTTAAGTAAATTGTGAACTCTTGACAAAAAAGGCTGTTTTTCTGTTTGGTTGGATTTTTTGTTTGTTTTGGGGTTTTTAAAATGTATTTGGTTTCTGATTAGTTCCTGTTCTCGTGATACGCCTGGTTTGTCTTTCCCTGTGTGATAGTTTCACTGGGCTAGCACTTGGCTATCAGCCAACACAGCTGTTCACCCTCTTTCCCCCACCCCCAGGGGTTAGGGGAGAGGACTGGGGGGCAAGGGTAAGGAGACTCGTAGGTTGAGATAAGAACAATTTTAATAATAGAAATAAAATAAAACTTAGAATAATACTAATATTAAAATAGTAGTGATAACAATAACAGTAACAAAATATGCAAATGAGCGATACACAGTGCCATTGCTCACCATCCACTGACCAAGCCTGGCCCGTTCCCAGATAACGATCCCAGAGGAGCGACAGTCCCAAACCAAAACTGCAATCCCGGAAGAGTGAGAACCTGAGAGAAAGCCAGAGAGAATACCCTGTTCTTCCAGTCAACCCTTGTTAATGTACTGAACATGATATGATATGGAATATCTCATTGGCATATCCAAATGTCAATTTGGGGTTATGCTATTTACTACACTTCTACTCTCCCAGTCCTTTGCACTTGCAAACCTGGGGTTATGCTATTTACTACATTTCTACTCTCCCAGTCCTTTGCACTTGCAAACTACCCAAACATGATGGACCACGAGCTCCAGCAGCAACTAATAACATTAGTTCCTTAACAACATTCTTCTCATAACAAATCCTACACACTGAAGCTAAAACACAGCTATTCTAACTACTAAGAGAAAATTAACTCTATCCTAGCAAAACCAGGACAGTTACTTATTTGAAGGGTTGAAGAAAGATGTATTATCAAATTGTAATACAAAGTGTAGATAGCCCATAATTCTCATAGTAGCTCGTATTCATAGACAAAGAAGGATTTAATTGCATTTTGCTTTTAGATATGAAGTATTTTTTAAAAAAAAGATCAGCACAGGATAATTAAATATTCAATGCATATATAACTTAGAATTACTTATTTGAATCTGTGATGGAAAGGACAGCAGCACAGATAAATAGTTCCTTATATAATTTTCACACTGCCTTTTAAGATGCTTGTGTCAGTGTTTTTATGCCTTGGGGAATACTTTTTATTTTAATAGAATGACAGCTGCATTATTCTTTTGGCTATCAGCCTAATTATAAAGTAATGACATGTGACACATCGTTGGTACTGACATACCTTGGAAAAAGTTCTGAATTTTTCTGCTAGTAGCCTGAGGCAAACATAAAAAATGTAAAACCTTTGCTTTTATTTCCTCTCCAACAGAGGCAGTCCATTCCAGTCAGCAATTAAAGGAGATAAGACACTAGAATCCATAGTATTTTCACATCACAAATTGCTCATAGAGAAATCTCAAATTTCAGCAATACTTACTGCTGCCAACTAGGTCTTAAAGAAGAAACTTGAGTTGTAATATAAGGCCCATATTGTGCAGTTTTTCTAAGTTTCAGAGCTTGACTTGCCTTTTTTCAAAAATCTCGTGCATGGCACAAGCAGTTAAAAAAATAAGAGCTGTCTTTGAGGAACTTTCATTTTAGGCCTACTACTTGTCCTGCTAAACCTTTGTTTATCTTTCTGGTCTGTGATTTGCTTACTTTTTTAGTCAAACATATGCTGCAAGGATTAGGAGTTCTAATTTGTATGTTGAATGGTTATTGTATTGCTGTCTGAACTAGCTTCATTTGAGAGATGATAGCTTTATTTTGTAGCAATGAGATTGGCCTTGTCTGAATAGTAATATTCTTGTGACCGAGACTTTGATTCTCTACCTTCCTCACTGCCCAGAGTGTTAAAATAGATTTTACCAAAGCTGATTAGAATTACTAACAGTTAGGGCTTTCAATGCTGTAATGAAGATAATGAGGTGTTTGTTCTGTTCTTGTGACAATTATTGAAGGTCATATATGCCAGTAGTCATGTATAGCAAGGGCTGAATTTGTAATCTCAAGCTACTTCTTAGTTTACCGTGATCTGATATTCTTCATAGAAACTATGCCTCCAAAGCGTGACACTTAACAAATGTTGTTGTAAAGAAGCAATAGCCATGCAGTGACAACATTTGAGGGGTAATGACCACCATCTTCTAATAACCATTCTCCTCTCATCTGCTTGTACCAGAGATGACTTCCAGTGGAATATACAGGTAATACTGTGTTCTCATGTGGCTTTTATCAACTGCTCCCTTAAAAAAGATTGTTGGAAGAAAATTATATCACAGATAACTGTATTCCTTAGAGGCTGTGAGACTAAGGAAGGACATGGTAGGTGGGATTTCCTAAGTACTGTCAGTCACTTCGATAAGGGAAGAAATAGTCTGTTAGTATGCATGTCTGAATATGCCATCACAACCTATGGAGACATCTTGTTCCTAGTGTAAACTGCTGAATTTGTTACTACATCACAAATGCCAGGGTACTCTAAGGTACTAGAGATAAGTGTGGGGTGGGGTTTTTTGTTTGGTTGGTTTTTTGTGTGTGGTTTTTTTGTTTGGTTGGTTTTTGTTTAAATTCAATTACAGTGTACCTCTACATTATGCAGTTTCTTCTTCTGAAGAGAAGAGTGGTCCTGTTGCAAGTCTTGGATGCTGGTCTTGTTTTTATCCCAATGCTCATCATTATAGAATTGATGGAGAAATGTCCACATTTGTGGAGCTCAGGAATTCCAGCTGTAGGAAGAACAGAATTTACCTCCTTATCCTGTATGAATGTTATGAGAATGTTGTACTTCCAGAGTAGATAGTTGAAGTAAGCTATTACATAGGTAATATTTCGAGGGCAGGAACTTAATACTGAAGAACAGAACAGTTGCTAGATGCCGTCAACTGCATGTTTTCCCGTAAACTCTCACCCTCATGTTTTTTTTATCTACTCTCTGTGCAGTGATTCACTTTGCTGTATCCCCTCCTGGAATGGTTATTGTTAGTACTAAATGTAGCACATATGTTTTGGCATTATTTGTGATAAGAGCAGTATAAAGGATTTGATTGTCTTCACAACTACACAAAACCACTGAAAATGCCAAAGAAACCTAAATAGGTCTATCTGAGTCTGCAGGTGGCTAGACCTGTGAGAGGGACACCTGCCCTGTGTATTTGTTTTGGTG
>NW_010305806.1:7119-22135 GCF_000700745.2 Antrostomus carolinensis
CTCTTCCTTCCACTAGTTGTAGAAATGTATCAAGTGATATTGCAGGGGGAAGTTTACTGCTGCTTTCTTTTCTGGGCTTGATGTGCTCAGGTCACTGGCATTACTGTTAAATGCAAAAACCCCACAGAATCCTGTGCCACCATGTTACTTCCTTTCTTCATCCCACACGTGCTGTCTGAAAACTGTATGTGCCTGTTTTGATTGTGCATTGTCATTTCAGTTTCTCTGCTTCTTTCCTTTGAAGCAGTCTACATTTGTAGCTATGGAAACAATGATGCTATTGATAGTGACGTGCAATACGGAGTCAGAAATTGTTTGTTGTCATAGAATGATAAAATGATCTGGGTTGTAAGGGGCCTTAAAAATCATCTACTTCCAACCCCCCTGCCATGAGCAGGGACACCTTCCACTAGACCAGGTTGCTCAAAGCCTCATCCAACCTGGCCTTGAACTCTTTCAGGGAGAGGGCATCCACAACTTCTATGGGCAACCTGTTCCAGTACCTCACCATCCTCACAGTAAATAATTTCTTCCTAATATCTCATCTAAATCTATCCTCTTCCAGTTTATAACCATTACCCCTCATCCTATCACTACCTACCCTTGTAAAAAGCCCCTCCACAGCCTTCCTTCAGGTACTGGAAGTTTGTTCTACAGTTTCCCTGGAGCCTTCTCTTCTCCAGGCTCAACAGCCCCAACTCTCTCAGCCTGTCCTCATAGGAGAAGTGCTCCAGCCCTATGATCATCCTCATGGCCCTCCTCTGGACTCACTCCAGTAGGTCCATGTCTTTCCTATGTTGGGGCCCCAGAACTGGATACAGGACTCCAGGTGGGGGTCTCATGAAAGCAGCATAAAAAGGGAGAATGACCTCCCTCAACCTGCTGGCCACCCTTCTCTTGATGCAGCCCAGGGTACAGTTGACCTTCTGGGCTGCAAGCACGCATTGCCAGCTCATGTTGAGCTTCTCATCCACCAGCACTCCCAAGTCCTTCTCCTCAGGGCTGTTCACAATCCATTCTCCACCCAGCCTATATTTGTGCTTGGGATTGTCCTGACCCAGGTGCAGGACCTTGCATTTGTCCTTGTTGAACTTCACGAGGTTTTCATGGGCCCACCTCTCAAGCCTGTCAAGGTCCTTCTGGATGGCATCCCTTCCCTCTGACATGGTGACTGAACCACACAGCTTGGTGTCATTGGCAAACTTGCTGAGGGTGAACTTAATCCCACTGTCCATGTTGCTGACAAAGTTGTTAAACAGCGCTGGTCCGAATACCGACCCCTGAGGGATGCCACTCATTCACCAGTCTCCACTTGGACATTGAGCCATGCTGGTTTAATTCTGAAAAACCTTAAGCAAGAGCTGAACAGACCACAAGGACCATCCAGATAGAAATTTATCCATCACAGTGAAATCATCTTTCTCCTTGCATTCTTGCACCGATTTTCCAAAACCAGGTAAAATGGGAATTTTGAAGCTGTATTAAATCTTCTGTGTCGCTTCTACTGGAGTTGTGTGTTTGCTTTCTTCTTCCTTTGATCTGTGCTGAATCCTGTTTGACTAACATAGTGTGAAGTTCTAAGGAGGAAGGACTGTGCCACAGAGGAAGAGATAGCAAGCCCAGAGGGTCTCTTAACAACGCAATTCAGATGTACAAGGATTATCTAGCTGAAAGTGAAAATTGCTCCCTATAACACGAAAGGATTTTTTTTCTTTCTGTTCCAGTTATTGTTGATGACAGATGGTTGTATAACGTGAATGTACATGTATGTACATATGCACTTACAGCATTTCAGCAGTCTAATCTAACAAACGGGTTAGCAGTTATAAATATCCTTTCAGCAATGCAGAGTCCTGCTGCTGTGGGACAAGCAGTGGGCTAGCTTTGCTTTCATGATAGATTCTTTGGGGACAGGAATCTTACTGGCATGTTGCTTTTGTGGCTATTATGCTTTTGTGACTGTTCTTTTTTGTTGATTAAATAGTAATACACGTTAAAAAAAAAAAATAATAAAAAAAAATGCATACATGGAATTTACTTTGGAAGGAATGTTATGCTACCCAGACCCACTTCTATTGTAATCTGATTATTGACTCATTGATGATAATTGAATAAGCATGAACAGAAAACTTGTATTAGAGGGCATTTAAATATATAATAGTTTTTGACAATGTCTCATGTATATATGATGTAACACTATTGTACTTTGTCTTCCACATTGTAAAAATGAATTCCACTGAAGTATTTTGAATAGCTGTTATTTAAAACTGCCTTAAATTCTGGTGGAAAACCACAGTTTTTCTGATCTTCTATTATATCAGGATGAATAAGCAGTTTACTGAATGCCTTCTGAAAGAAAGACATTAGTGCTTCTTAACACCTACACTCTCTGAACTACAAATTGTAAGAGGTATTAATCTTCTGTGAGCTAGATTCTGCCCTCAGATGTAGATTCATGGCCTCTCTTGATATCAGCAGGAGCCATACAATTACATTTGATATAGAATCAATATCAACAAGAAGAATGACAAAGCTTAATAGCAAACTCTCAAAATTACACAAACTTGAGGCAGATATTTTGAATTCTTTTTATTTTGTACACTTTTGTATGGAGGAGAAAATACAGAACATTTTGTGGTTGTACCACAAAATCCGTGATGTTGGCAAGTTTAGTGCTGCAGGCATTAAAGTGGGATCTTAAGAATAAGTTCAACATTGTAAAACAGGCTGGCTTCTTAGTAGCAAATGGAAAATTTAGTATATGAATAATGCTATCATACAGGGCTATACTAAGATTTCTTAGTTTATTTTAGTTGTCATCTGTAAAATAGGTGGTCTGTAGTATAATTAAACTTGTTTTAGTGAAATTCTGTGAAGATCAGCTGTTTACTTTGTATGGAGTACCTTAAAATTATTAAAGTACTACATACGATGGTAAAGTACTATGGTCATAGGAATGCAGTTTTAGACAAATAGAATACTATAAACAACAAGAGTTCTACCCAGCTGCTCACAGTATTACGAGCTTTAAAATGTCTCAGTTTTTTTAAGAGTTACTAAGCAACCACAAATCTCATTCAAGTCACTAGGAGCTAAAGGTTTTTAGTACCTTTTCTTAAATCATGTCTAGTACTCTGTGGAATCATCACACTACCTCAATGGAATATTTAGATTCTGACTCCTGTGGTCTGGAGGGAACACCATCAAAGAAGAGGCATACTAATGCCCAGTATGGCTAACACATTGGTTTGGTTTCCAAGAGAGAGAGAAATACCTATGGCTTGTTTAAAATGGGGTTTAATGATATAGTGCTTTATCTGTGCTAATTTCTTAAAAACCTGTAGTATGAGAATAGTATCTCTGCTATAGGAAAATCTTTTCAAAGTTTAAGCAGCTGTTTTGTTCTACAGATAGTTGTGACCTGAAGCACTTAGGTTCATTTATAGTGGAAAAAACTAGTTCTGATCTTGCTTTCTCTTTACCACCAACTCCACTTCTATAGCATTACTTTTGGATGTTGAAGTCCATGTTCAACTGTTTACTAAACACACTGCCCTGTTCCTATATTGAGGTAGTGTTTGTAGCTCATCTTGAGGTACATTCAGAAGAAAAGTGTGTGGACAAGTTCTGTTTATATAGTTGTGTTTGTATTTATCTGTGTTGATGGGTCTGTAGCTGTCATGACATTAACCTTTTAACAGAATCTTTACTATGTAGTTGGCTAGGCAGGCCATAGCCAATGCTATTAGTTTCTGGGATTCTTTTGGTTTACCTTCTTTTCTGCCTAGAAATTGAGGACTAACTTTGATTCCAGGACACTGGACTTGACAGTCCTTTCTAGTCCTGTATTCCGATGTTTAGGAGGTCTCACTTTAAACTACAGAATATAAGACATGTTGTACAGGTATAAACCTGTAACCATGGATAGTCTCTGAAGGTTCTACCTTTCCTCCCAACTCACTGATATCTGTTATTTGTTATTTAAATGAAGAGGAACACAAATGCTGAGAATGTCAGTTTATCTGGAAGGATGTTGTTTTGTCTTGTGAAATAGTTTCTTTAAGGAGATCATAAGTAGATCATTTTATAGGGCTTTTTCTTGGTTGCTCTCAGCAATATTAAAGGCCATGGAGTATGTTCAAGGAAAAAACACTGCATGTGGGGCACTGAAAGAAAAATACTTAGCATCACATCATTCTGTCACTTGGAATATGCTTATCTTCATGTAAGCCATGCCACCAACTGGTCTGTTCGGCGAATATGACAAGATAAGCAGGGTTGAAGGAGACCACCAGGATTGGGCAGGTGCTTCTGGAAATGGTGCAGAGGTTCACTAGGTGGTGCTCTTCCCCCTGGGTAGTGATCAAGCATCACACAGGGATGCTGAGGGCTTCTCTTGAGGAAGGAATAAATACTGGTCTCATCAACAGTGTCTTCCATGCTAGGTGTTGATGATGGTGTCCTGGTCAAATTGTTAATCAAGTCTCTTGATGGTGGTTTCAATTCGTTGATGATCATTCTGCAGTTTCCAGGGTGGGAAGCCTCTACTGTCACCCAGTCTAAATGCTGGCGGTTGCTGCCTGCAGTTGTGTTACACACAGGAGGTTGCTGGACTTAGTGTTCTGTTGGCAGACTGAAAAGATAATTTCTGTGCCTACAATTGAAAAATCTAAGTATAAAATAAGAGGTGGAGAAGTGATTTGGGGAGACTAGTCAGAAGAGGCTGAGACTAGGTAATTTCCATTTTTCCTCTCAGTGCATGGAATGGTCTCTGCATGACCTTCAGAATAATATTTGAGGATCACCAAAATGGAAGTGAAGTTTGCTACAAATTCAGTTGTTGTCCACAGTTGGCATGAATGTATTAGCATCAGTTTAAATTTTAGCCATATTGTTGGTTACAGTTAAATATTTTTGTTCTATTCTTTTTGCAAGCTATCTTGAATAGTACTTAGAAGATGGAGTTACATGCTTGTGTATTGGCCAGTTAGACTTCAGAGTGTTACTAGAAATGTTCAATGTGCTGGATTATTGCATTGTTAGCTATCCTCAGGGCAGATACTTCCTTGAACATTTGAAGCATGTATAGTAGGTGCAGTTGAGGGGGAAAATGCCCCCCTCCTTTGTGTTGTTTATGGGGTTTGATTTTTTTTTTTTTTTTTTGTAAAGCTAAGCTAAGTTCTTTCTTATTTACCTTGTAAAAGTAGAGGTGAAATTTTACTTTATTTATGTGACCCTGAGTGTAAAGTAACTGCTGTTGTCACTTGGATTATTAAGGTTAATTCCTTGAAAAATAGTACTGCATGGGTCCTGTGTCAGTGAAATGCTACAGAAATTCTTACATGGTGGTGTCCTGGTAGTAGTGTGCTAGAGGTGTGAATTCCAGCTTTTTCCAGTGAAGTAGCGGACTTGGCAGTGTTAGGTTTACAATTGGACTCTATGATCTTAAAAATCTTTTCCAACTTAAATGATTCTGTGATTCTATGTAGGCTATATTGTACAATGACTTAGATGAAACCTTATGTTTTGTTTCTATTTTCCATTTTCCCTTCAAAGCAAGTAAATGTCATGATGACTTTTGAATTAATTGCCTTTCTACAAGCTAAATAAGTTTTCATAACTGACACATCAATTGTAACATTAACTATTAATGCTGTGAATGACTTCTGACAAGTGAGAATAAATGAGATAATAGTCATTAGCCAGCATAACACCTTTTTCATGAAGAGATGGATAACGTCTTGAGAATATAATCTGCATTAGAACATAGTAGAAAAGCAGTGACAGATAGCATGTTATACTGAAATGCAATAGTAGCCATACTTTTTGCTAATGATTTGTGATGAGTAGTGCGTTACATCACTTCTAATCTGTTAGATCTCAGCTGATTGCCTCCCTTTAACACTGAATGTGATCACACAGGGGGAGACTCTGAGTGTGAGAGAAGGAAGGTTAAGTCTAGGTTGTGCTACTGAATGGTTTTGAATAAATCACTCCACATCAAGCAAGCTGAAAGGCATACAGGAAGTTGGTGTTTAACTTCTGAAGATGTAGATAAGTAAGAGGTAGGTATTATTTTAAATAATACATGAAGCACCATTCATCTTAAAAGTGAACAACCCCTCCCCAGTTCTCTGAGCCGGAAGACTGGAACCACAGAATCTCTTCATTTGTGCAGTGCAGTAAAAACTGTAAATTCTTCATGGCTGGAGAATTCTTGCAATATTACCAGAATGTGGTTTGCTTAAGAGCAACGAAAGTATCTAAAATCAAGTACAGCATTTAGAAAATTGGGCAGTGGTAACATGGATAAGAATTGTAGTTCTGCTGTCCTGTTTGACAAAACGGTAGTAATTTTGTACCTCTGTTTCCCATTTGTGATTTGGAGATAATTTAGCTGGACTATGAAGAGACACTGAGGATAAGATTAATTGTATTTTTGGACAGTGTATAGTATAGTGATGGCAGTATTGCAATAATGAATATTGCCTTAGTTTTCTGATGCACCTTATTCCAGTTGTTTTACAAAATTTCACTGTGATCTGTTACAGATCTAACCTTTGACTTTCTGACTAACAGATTTTTTTATCCCTTTTGAGTGAGGTTTCATCTGCCTGGAGATCTTTGTCTGACTCCCAGTGGAGTGTTATGTGGAGATACCATGGATAAATCTCCACATGGTGTGCTGAAAGTGTACTTTCTAGAGTCATTGCTTCTGTTTCTTTACCTGTTTTGAATTCTTCTGTGAGTGATGACAGAAGGAAAGGAGAAGTACATGACCTACAGTACAGGCCCATCTGTGGAGACCAGATGGCATCTGTAACATTTTTTCCAATGATTTGGTTATTTTCCCTTCCATTTCCTGTAAATTGTCTAGGGGAAACTCATGTGCTGAAACAAGCAAGAATAATGGAAGTGCTGACCTTTATTGACGGAATGGCATTTTGTGCTTTTTAACCACTGCAGCTTAATCTCACTTCTGTAATGCCTATAAATGCTGTGGTTGAAATAATATATAATTCTATGGAATCCAAACACAGGTTTTTTTCGTGCCACTGAAAGAAGAGAGGATATCTGTAACTGAAGCAGTGTGTGGAAGCCATGTTTGTGAGATTTTGCTTTCCACCAATTTAAAAGTAGTCGGAACACTGAATAAGTATTGTGGCAAGTAGAATTTAGGAGACCTTAATCCACACTGTGTTTTCCCTAAGCTTTATTTTTTGTAACAGATACTGAAATTGTACCTCTTGGCAGTATGTCCTAATGTTCACTATGCTGAAGTAGAAAGTCCAGTATTTCAATCTGCATTCATATGGATATTTTGAGTTTAATATGAGTAGTGATGGTCTGAATGAATGTATGCAGCTTTGCACACAGTATTCCTGTGAAACATGAGCAGACCTGCAAAACAACAGCTTATTTGTTTCTTTTGCTTGGAAGGGTTTTTTTTGTTTGTTTTGGTTTTTTTTTACACTAAGACTGATATTATTGTCATCTGCACTTTCACCAGCAGGATGTAATTGCCAAAACTCTGAGTGTGTGTGTGTGTGCACCCATGTTTGCAGCTGATATTCCAGCTATGACTAAATTTTCCCACCCAGCTTAAATAGTTCCTTGCTTTTATCATTGTGGTCCTCTTTTATTATTACTTTTTGCATCCATACATAGAAGTGTTTTGTCTTTGAGTAAAGGGAGAGAATAATGTAGAGGAAAGACTGTGCTATTAAAAGTACATATTCTCTATAGAACTGCATCAGCAGGTTTCGGTATTTAATAACCATTATTACTTAGCCAGGTCATTTTTTTATGTAATATTTTTGTTGAAGAGATTAAAATATATTTAATTTTTTTACAAGTATTACTTCTGAAATAACAACTCCCATGTGTCCTCTCTTAAAACTGTAGAACATTTCTTTTTGGAAGTCTCTTTTCATTTACCTGTTCTATTAAGAGAACTATGTGCTCTGGAATGATTAGCTTTGCTAATGATATAAAATATTTTCCTCACTTTGGATTAATGTCCAGTTTCTCTTCCACTTTTATATAAACTTTTATCAAGTAACATTAGAAGCACCTTAATATGTCACTTCTAAAATCTGTGATACTAAACCAATTTATTTGTTGAAAACATCTTTACCTCTCAGAAACTGTGAGCTTTTTTGACTACAAATGGCATCTCTGGAGTCATAACAGTAGAATCAATAGCACTTTAAATTGTTTTGTTAGAATGTGGCTCTCTGCTAATGAGGTTGAGTCATGGTTCTAGACAGTGTATGATTTTAAGTCTGATGCTATGTTGGGTTTTGTGCTGTTTCTCCCTGTGTCCAAGAGAGGCATATGACAAATTGCAGTTTGAGGCAAACCAAGCTTTTTTTCCTTCTGCAGTCACAAAAACTTTTTATGAGTCATCATACATTTGGTTTTGCATCTTTAGTTCCATTTTCACTGCTTCGGTTCAATATGGAAATCTAATAAAAACCCTTTTATTAGCATAATTTTATTGCATTGAAATCTTGGCCAAGTTCCCTGAGCAAGGAACCAAAGTACACGCTCCGTGCAGTTTGTGTGGACTAAAGAAATGCACCTTATATGCAGAGCTAAGATTTTTTTTTTTTTTTATTCTAATTAAAGTATTAGCAATCTAATCAGAGTTGTTATTAATCCAGTTAGAATATTCCACACAGATAGACACTCACATGTATAACCCTAATTATCCAATTATTACTAATTCTAAATATTAGTATAGTTAAAACTGATATACACAAGCTGTTTCATATCTATTTGTTTCTCTGGTGTTAGGCTAAACTTTTCTAGGCTCCTTAGGGTCCTAGGGTCGATAGTGCTAAGTTATCTTCTAGAAGGATGGTGAAGTATTACACCTGCATCCTAATGGAAGAGTGTGGTGTTGATATTGATTATTTCTTCCTCATTGCTCTTGGATCTGCTTGTATTTATTATTTTGTGTTTGCTAACACAGTCATCTTACTTGCCCTTTCTTCGCTGCTCCCTGGTTCCATTTTATACCCAAGTTTGTTTTACCGAGCTCCCAAGGTTGCATTCCTTTACCAGAAATTTGACTGGATGTGATTTGTATTTCTAGCGCTGGAGTCCAGGTATCATCCTGTGTCAGCACTGTCAAAAGTCTCTACTATCATCTGCTGCTTGCATTTTAGGGGCTTCTGTTACAGACTTCTATCTTTCTTCAACAGCCTTCAAGCTTCTTTATCATAAATAATATTTTATTAGCACATTCTTGTCATCCCCTTGTATTAGGGTCATTGAATTGTTCACTGTACAAAACCAATGATCCATTAGAATATCTGTGTATCTACAGATACGTATAGATATCATGTTTTGGTAATTACTTGCTGTTAGTTTTGCTGGTATGTTAACAAAATTACCTTATAACAGTTTTCACAGTAAAAGGCAAATTAGTCTGGTTTTAGATATGAATGACTTTATTTAAAGCTTCTGGTTTTTGCCTTTTCTAAAGTAATGCAAGAGCTGCAAAATTTGTATTCTAAATCTTACATAGTGTACAATCTGTGGACCACAACATACTAGTAAAATAGAGGTAAATTTAAGAGGTCAAATTTACTGAAGAAGAAATTCTGTCCATGGCCGTGATCCAAAAATAGTCACTTGTACAGACTAAGACTGTTGGTGTGTGTAATCTAAGAGGCCCCATTAAAAACCATGACCTTTAGCAAACAAGTGATTATTACCCTTGTCTTCCACTCAAGTCTTCTAACTGATGCCTGATTTTGCATGAGTTCGAGCTTTGCAGTCATCTTAAATGAATGTGAGCAAAAGACCTAATTTAAACAAAAAGCAGAAGCAGAATGATTTTGGACATAATTTGAACATCCTATTGGATTAATGACATTTACAGTATTAATCAGAGAGCCTGAAAATCACATTTGTTGATGCCCAGAAAGATTGAAGCATCTCAGCTGACAGTGTTGATGCTCTTGAATTGTAATATACATGAAAGGCAGTTTATTTGCACTTAACTTTTCTTGTGTTTCCAAGTACAGTCTGTCATCAATGACTATTTTTTTAAAAGTCTAAGAATTCCAATTGCATTGGAAGAGTGCAAAAATATATACTTTTTTAATATTAATCAAACAATATTGCTGTGAATGTTCCAACTCAGTAAATCAGTTAACAACTGCAAGTGATATTTATAGAAGCTCTGTTGGAACCAAATATCTTCTTAACCACTGTAAACAATGACTTTTAGGCAACAGAAATGGAAATTCTGAACAAGAAAAACTCTCTCAGCTTATTATAATAAAAATAATAATTTGCAAGGGCGTTTTTCGATTTTTGTCAGTCCATATTCTTTCATATCTTGAAGTGCTCACCAGACTTTGTAGTTCAGATGAACACAGTCTTTGATTGTCTGTGCTTCACTGAAAAGGCAAGACAAAATGCTTTTTATCTCACAGCCTGACAAATTGATTTTTTTCTGGAGAGTGCTGTTCGATATTACAGCTTAAAAGTGGTGTGGTAATATCCCAGATCTATTTCCATTCGCTGTTCCTCAAATGGAATTTGCAGTTTCTGAATTTTATCTTTTTTGGAGTCTTTTTGAAAAGAAGGAGACTTTTTTAATACACGCAAAGGTAAGAACATTTGATACATTATTTCATGACTAACTTCAGCCATACTTCCTCAAAGGAGACGTGTTTATTTTTTTATTTAAGTACTTTGAATTTCAGTTTTAAAATTGAGTTGCAATACTACATGAAGTTTGAAATGGTTTCTATTATGTTAGTACATTTTTTTACATATTTAAAAAAAATGTTTTTATTTTAGAGGAGCTATGTGGGTGATGGAAAACTAAGCTGTACATTCGCGATTTTGTTTTGAAATACGTGCTCAAATGTGGTTCTTATCAGTGCAGGTGTTCTCAAAAAATGATGTGATTTTTTGCAAGTACTGATCTAGTGGATGAACTGATGGATTTCCACATGCAGGCTCAAGCACGTCAAACAGCATGAAAAAACTTTATTTGGCAATTTATAATATTATTTTATTATGTGAAATTATCTTGCTGGAGAATAACATGTTTATGGAATTAAATTACCAAAAGAGCTTTGGCTTTTTGTTACGCAGATTTGAAGGATTGAATCCATGAACTGGTTGTTATTCTTACTTGCAGTTGCCATAAAGATCTTGTCTCTTCTTCTATTTGGTAGGCTCTTTAATTTCAAAATTATATTATTGTTCTTATGTATCTGTATAACTATTTTCAATCACCAATTCTTGGTCATCATAAGCCTTGAAATGTTGCAAATATTGCCTGTAGATACTTGTCAAAACAAGCATTCCTGTACTTCTGTAAGTGACTGATCACTGTAAGTACACAGGCTAGTGTATACTTGAAAGAGATCTAATATTCAAGTATCCCAGCTGCAAAATAAAATAAAAAACCCCTTTAAATAATGGCAGCTCAGAAGCAAAAGATCCTGATACAGTGGTCAAGTCTTAAAACTGCTCAAAAATGTTTTGGCACAATATGTATTGGGAGTATTCTAAACTACAGTTAGAAAATGATAAAACATTTTTCTGACTGCATAGCCATGACTATCTGAAGTTGGACAAATAGGATCACACAATATAGGTCAAAGTAAGTTAGGTGATTTTTAAAGGTCCCTTCCAACCCAAACAAACCATTCTAGTATTCTATGAAGTCATCTGAAGGCATTGTTGGTTGGTTTGTGGGTTTTTTGTTTGGTTGATTTTTTTGAGGTTTTTTGTTTGTTTTGTTTTTTAACAAGGGTGGTTCTTTAAGTCCTAGCAGGAGACAGACTTTAGAGTGTTGCCATTTATGATGCCAAAATGGTAAAGCAGATCCATTCATTAGTAGGGCTACATGGCTATGTATTTTTCAAACCATCCTGTAGTTCAATCAAGGCAAACTGCATGTAATTTATCTTTGGTACAATAGCTAGCAGTTGACTTTTAGCATGATCTGGTTTTATATCTCCTCTTACACTGCAGAATGGTAGGCTTAGGAGCAAACACTAGGGTAAAGTTTTTTTTAGTTGAAGAATGCTGGTGGATACAATAGCTATGGGTGTGGATTTGGAGATTCATTAGTTTCCTTTCAAAATAATTTCAGCACTCAAGGAGGTGGTGAAATTGAGTGCACTAGAGGCAGATTTTTTTGTTTTGGTCTAAGAAAATACAAAGCTGTTCATGACTTCCAAGTCCCTCCACCTCCTTCTCCCCCACCCCAGAGAGTCCATCATGGAATTAACTAACTATAATAAAATAACTTCATTTTTTTCCAGTTATTAATTGTCTGTGTTTTGTAAACTAAATGATATAAATTTTACTCTGAATCAATATTTTAAAATTGAATTTTTAAAGGAATTTTAATAAAATTGTACTTTTTTATTGGTTAGAAAATCAATTTGTTGATGGCGATTTTCATTAATGCTGCTTTGCATGTGGCAGCATTTGTTGTTTGATGGCTTTCTTGCAGGTGTACTCATTGACATGAAATTAGTGCTTGATAACATTCTAATTTGTCAGTATACTCATTTTTAGGCTGTATTGTTTTTATATATAACTACTTGCTTTATCACTGATAGGTATCTATTGGCTCAACTGCTTACCTGCATATTACTGTATTGATCTTGCTTCTTATCTTGTATCTTGTACTCTTGTATTTGAGTCAATTTATTCCAAGGACACAGAGTACTTTTCAAGTCATTTAAACACACAGCAGAAAGATTATCCAGATGATACTTTTATCATTGATTTTTAGAAAAGTCTGTGAGATGCATGATTAAAATCTAGCTGCAGATAAAGAGATGCATTTGAAGAGATAAACTTTATATTTAGATGGTTTTTATCCTCTGTTTCTGAAAACATCTCTGGGTAGTTTTATGTGGGTTTTTTGTTTGTTTGTTTTTAAAGCAGCAAATGATTCCAAGAATTCTTTTTGGGTACTCTTTTGGGGATATGGGAGAATGTTTACATTTTCAAGGTTTGTGGGCTCTTACTATGTAGTCTATTTTGTGGTGTATCAAAAAGAGATCAAAACTCAGGCCCTTCTGAAATTAGTAATTTCTCTTTATGCTGCTTTACCTTTGCATTCAATTTTCAGAGGGCTTATATGGGAGCTGCCCTCAGCCTTTGATTTACTGTGTAGTAGATCTTACGTAGTTTCAGTGTTGTGCAACTCCATCTGTAGCATACTCTCACTCATAACATTGTTTCCCCAAAAGTTTGTTTTTCTGTTTCATGGTAACTTGTAACTTGGATTTACATTTTGTTTGGTTATTCAGTCATTATTCGACATGGCAAAGCTGAATTATTTCCTCAAAAGCAGCTGAAAATTAATGGAAATGGAGAGATTTTGATATCTATGTGAGGTAGGGAGTACATTGCTGGAGGACTGATGGCATTTGTTTTGCAAACTTGGAAATAGTTCTTCAGCAAACCTGACTGCATTGCACCAGAGAAGAGGATAAAATGCTTTTTAATTAGGTGATTTAATTTGCAGGCCCAGAGATAATTTACAGCTCCAATTTTTGTGATGCTACTGAAAAACTTTTGTTAGTAAAAGCTACTGCTAAGTTTCTGGGAAGCGACCAACTTTTTGTCTTCTAATCACCTTCCTGTGAAATGTAAAGCCTGTAAGACCTCTGGTGTCTTGGAGCGTCTTATCATCCAAGGCATAATACTTTTGTTGTTGCCTTATCTTTCTTTCCTGTGCTTCATTTTCCTGCTTTTTTTCATCTTTCTCTGTCTTGCTATTTTTCAAATAGCTCTGTTCAGTAAAGAAGCCTTACGTCTGAATTTCTCAGTATGTGAGTGAGGTTCTTCTGAAGCAACTGATAAACAATAATGTACGATAAAAGTCTTGGAAATAGAATTTCATCAGGAGTGTGTGCTCTCCTTGCATGAATATGCAGAACTGGGAAACAGATCACTGTCTTAAAACATGAAAGTAGCTGCTGCATAAAAGTGACTTAGTAGGAGTGCTTTGAGATGATAGGTTGTACAGATGTTTCATTGCAACCACATCAGTTGAAATGTGCCATTTGACATCAATGCACTAATGCAGAGGTGGAAGATGTAAAAAATTTCCATAGTCCTCTCCACGTGTTTCCTTTCATTGTTGGAATCTGTTTGGAGACATATTTGGAAGAGGAGAAACAAAAGGAGATGCATTAGAAATAGAGAAAATATTACACTGGAAAGGTCCTCTTATTTTGAGATGAGAACCCAGATTTTTATTTAAAATGCAAAAATTACTGTTTGTGTAGAAAAAGCTGATGTGACTTTTTCCGTACAGCTTTATGAAATAGAAGACCCACCCTTTCTGGATAAAGGAAAGGGCTGTGGCTTGCGGTAGTGTTCATGTTAGTGCTCCATGATAACGTCTTTCCAGTAGCTTGAGAATTACTGATGTTTACTGGGATGTTCATGATTCTGAAAAGCAATAAAACAACTAGATAAACAAGCAATGCTTCCCTGAATATCTTAGTCTTGCTTAATGGATCTTAAGAATTCCAAAGCATTTTATCACAAGGTTGATGTTTGTTATTTTCTACAAATCACAGACTTTGCATTTCAGCAGTTCTGCTTGTGATCATAGGGTTATGAAAACATTGTTTGGAAAAAAAGCCTCTGGAGAACATCTAGTCCAGTCTCCAGCTCAAAAATGTTGCCAAAACTAAATCGGGCCAACTGTATTTCCCCCAGCTCTTCTGAATTGATGAGCAGAAAGGGAGAATCACAGATGAGTTAAGAACTGTAGAAACAAAAAAGCAAGAGAAGTGGTGTGAGCAGATTTGTATGAGGTTTCTTTGTTGTAATGTTTGGGTTGAGGTATTGGGTTTGTGTGGCAAGGTTTTGGTAGCGGGGTTGGGGACGACATAGGGGTGGTTTCTGTGAGAGAAGCTGCCAGAAGCTTCCATGTCCAACAGAGCCAATGCCAGCCAGCTCCAAGATGGACCTGCCCCTGGCCAAGGCTGAGCCCATCAGTAATACC
>NW_010305806.1:22209-45361 GCF_000700745.2 Antrostomus carolinensis
AGGGGTGAGAACAACAACTCCACAGACACCAAAGTCAGTGAAGAAGGAGGGGGAGGAGGTCCTCCAGGCACTGGAGCAGAGATTCCCCTGTAGCTTGTGATGAAGACCATGGTGAGTAAGGCTGTCCCCCTGCAGCCCATGGAGGTCCATGTTGGAGCAGAGGACCACCTGTAGCCTGTGGAGGACCGCACACCGGAGCAGGTGGATGCCTGAAGGTGGCTGTGACCCTGTGGGAAGTCCATGCTGGAGCAGTCTCCAGTCAGGACCTGTGGCCCCATGGAGAGAGAAGTCCATGCTGGAGCAGGTTTGCTGGCAGGACTTGGGACCCCGCGGGGGACTCGCGCTGGACCAGTTCGTTCCTGAAGGACTGCACCCCATGGAAGGGACCCATGCTAAAGCAGTTTGTGAAGAACTGTTGGTCATGGGAAAGACTCACATGGAGAATTTTGTGGAGGTCTGTCTCCTGTGAGAGGAACCCCCCGCTGGTGCAGGGGTAGGAGTCCTCCCCCTGAGGAAGAAAGAGTGGCAGAACAACATGTGAGAAACTGACCCCAACCCCTGTTCCCTGTCCCCCTGTGCTGCTGTGGGGGAGGAAGTGGAAATCAGGAGAGAAGTTAAGCCTGGGGAGCAGGGAGGGGTGGGGGAGGTGTTTTAAGATTTGGTTTTACTTCTCATTATCATCTTGTCTGATTGGTAATAAATTAAATTTGATTTTTTTCCCCCAAGTTGAATCTGTTTTGCCTGTGCCAGTAATTGGTAAGTGATCTCTCTCTGTCCTTATCTCAACCCACGAGCCTTTCATTCTATTTTTCTCCCTCTGCCCAGTTGAAGAGGGCTAGTGATAGAGTGGACTTTGGTGGGCATCTCGCATACAGCCAAGGCCAACACACCACAGTTGATAACATTGACTTTTGTTTAAAATCTGAGTGTTAGGATTGCTTTTCTTTACAACATTTCAACTTTTAGATGCTTCAGCAGTTGACATTTGTTTATTTAATCAGTGTGCTGGAATTCTTTTTGGAGGCAAATGCAATGCTGTTAACCTGCAGTGAATGAAATGAAGTTTATCAATTCAGATAGAAAAATCTGTATGTTAATACTGATTTTGTAAAACATGTTTTACTTCTGGCAAGATCCTCTAAGAAAAGCTGTTACAGGGTAGACTAGAGAGGTGTATTTGCAGCCTGAACTATGAGATATTTAAGGATAACTGTTTATTCTGCAGGACCTTTTCTATCTTATCTTGGCCCTTGTGGCCAGGAAGGCCAACAGTATCCTGGGATACATTAAAAAGAGTGTGGCCAGCAGATCCAGGGAGGTTCCCCTCCCCTCTGCTCTGCACTGGTGAGGCCACATCTGGAATACTGTGTCCAGTTCTGGGCTCCTCAGTTCAAGAAAGACAGGGATCTTGTAGAGAGTCCAGCAGAGGGCCACAAAGATGATGAGGGGCCTGGAACATCTCCCATATGAGGAAAGGCTGAGATAGCTTGGAGTATTCAGCCTGGAGAAGACAAGACTGTGTCTTGGGATCTTATCAATGTCTATAAATACCTGAAGTGCAGGGGCCAAATGGATGGGGCCGGGCCCTTTTCAGTAGTACCCAGTGACAGGACAAGGGGCAATGGGCAAAAACTGGAACACCGAAAGTTCCATACAAACTTAAGGAAAAACTTCTTTACTGTGAGGGTGTCGGAGCACTGGAACAGGCTGCCCAGAGAGGTTGTGGAGTCTCCATCTCTGGAGATGTTCAAAACCTGCCTGGACACTTTCCTGTGCAACCTGTTGTAGGGGACCTGCTTTGGCAGGGGAATTGGACTAGATTATCTCCTGAGGTCCCTTCCAGTGCCTATGATTCTGTGATTTAGGCTTGGGGAAGTCTTAACAGTCTGTGTCTTGGGTCCCTACCAGCAAAGTGGAAGTAATGTGATGTGTTTACTGTACTACTCTCTTATTCCACTGTAAAATTTTTAGAAACTACTGTGGTGAATAACTAAAGACATAAAAATGGTAGTATTTCCATTTAAAATATACATCTATGATGTAAAACAGAAGGGAAAACAGCTACCAAATTTGCAATACTAGGATGATTAATTTGAAAGACTAGTATGGATCCCCTTGTGTTGTACGCCCACTGACACTGTATTCCTCTTCAAATCATGTCTGTAAATTCAAATCTAAATCTAATGTTAAAAGCCTAATTTTAGTTATTATTGAAGAGTTTATGTGTCTGTGTGTGTCCACATAATTGTGAATTATAATGGTAGTTGCAAATATGGACTGCTATTAGTACAACTTGAATTACTCTTTCTTTTCCTGCTTAACTTTGCTTTAAGAAATCTGAAGCCAGTTCTGTTTAACAGCTTCCTTTTTCTGGTTATTCAGGAAAGTGGATGAAATGACTTGTTAAGCATCTATGCCTTGCAAATCTGGTGTTCTAACAAACAGGCATAATGGATTGTCTTGTCTACTTAGTAAACTGAGAAGCTCTACCCAGTCTAAGTTCATTTTGAGCAAACAGTTTTGTCCACATAAACTAGTAGAAGGTTAAGAGCAACTTCTTTTACTAACTCTCTCCTCCTCAGTTTCTGGGTGACACAAGAATCTTCTAGAGCTTCACCATAATTGGTCATCCACTGTCATAACAGCAGACTGCTAGTATAGAACCTCCTCTTTTGTAAAAAATTAATCTATTGTCAAGAAATTCAAAGTAGCAGACCTCCTACACTCTTTTTCCAATATACGTGGTATCCAAAACATGCTAAGATGGCAGGAAAAACTGTGACCAGTTACTTTCTTATAAAAGAAACCTACTCTGTAGACCATTGTTCTGAAACTGATAATCTGTCTTCTTTTAGAGAAGGCAAACATTATTTTATTGTCTATTTGATTAGTTGATATTCTCTTGCAGAATGTCTCATGATTGTCTTTGGCTTGTGGAGACAGCTTATGTCTGCTCCAGCTGATAGAAATGTTCCTGGTATGCATCCTGAGGAATACACTTTAAAGAGTGCTACAGCATGCAGATTATCCATGTTGATTATCTTTTGGCACATTCTCTGCTTTGCACTAAAATGCTGATAAATCTGTGCTGGCTTATTCCCCTGGTGTTTTTTATCAGTAAAAGAATCTTTGGAAAAATTACTGCCAAATATTTCATACGATGAGAAAAGTTCTGCTATATACCCTGTTTTGTACAAAGAATTATGAGGCTGCTGTGTTTCATGGTGCTTCTGATGAGTTAGCTTCCAGCATTGCTGTTGGGATCCATCTGTGGAAGTCAGGCCTAAGGTGTGCTGGTCACTTCTTAACCAGTGCTCTACATAGGGAGATTGTGTGGACGTGATGGTAAAGCACTTCCCTCAGCAACACCACCTGTGCTTTTTCCTTATCCAATAATGGGATTGTGCCTTGCTAAATACTCCATAATGGACACTTTTTAAGTCCAAGTTTTGTATGTGGGAAATTTTTGCTATTGGAGTTCTCTCATCACCATAATACCTTCACTTTGAGGTATTGTCACTGTTCTGAGTTGATAATGAACTCTTTTATTAGCTGGTAGGATAGAAACTAGTGTTTTGAATTAATATCGATATGTCATGGAGCACTGAATTAAGAAACAAAACCCAAAAAACAACCAGATTCTATAAACAACTCTGAAATTTAATCCCTTGCCCAAGTCATATGCAGTATACTAAATACTTATTAAGGATAAGCTGTTTCTGCTTTTAGAACAAACATGAAATGGCAGATGCCCACAATTCTAATACCAGATGCCAGTGATGGAAAGGATTTGTGACCTGAATACTCCTGAACAATTTCTTCCCTAAATGCGCATTCACAGTGGCACGTGACTTAACTGATCTAGGTAACTGGAATGGTCTTTGTTATCTCTGCTCATGTTAGGATAGATATATTGGCAAAATGCTGTTGATACCATTCTCTTTAATTAGAATCTGCCTTGCTCTTTTGAGAGGAAAGATATATATGGTATGGAGTTACTCTCTTTAGTGAAACACTCTGACTTCATTGTGGAAGCCTGTAAACCAATTCTTTAACTAGGATCTGAAAGTACTAAAGAAAAGTATATTGTTTACCTTCTTCAAAGGGGGAACTCTTGCTATTTTGGGTTCCTTCCTATAGTACAGTGAAAATGGTCATGCCAGTGCTGATGTATGTAGATATATTAGGTTTGGGGGACAGCATAGTTTGTGAAGACAGAGCGTATGCAGGAAGCTTGTTTTTCTCTTTGATTGTCCCTTGTACAAATGTTGGGTTGCTGGTTGAATAGCTTGTCACAGATATCTTCGTAATCTCCCTTTTCTCTTTTCCAGGAATATTGTTTGTATCTCTAAAAAAAAAAAAGAAAAAAAAAAAGTAGTTACAGAGTAAGCAATGGCCTTGCTGCACAGTTAATATCTGTTTGTGTATATTTTGAAGTTAAAATTGGCCCTTAAAATGTGTCTACTGTTGTCTTTCTCTTTTTTTTTTTTTTTCCCTGAACAATCATTTTTTGATTTGATGTTTCTGTTGCCTCCTTTCAAGTGTTTTCAATTTTTCTGTGTTTGCTTTCTCCTTTCCCATCAATTCTGTTTGTCCTGTCCATACTGGCAGGCCATTCACTAATGACATATGGTGATGCTTTGTTGGAAATGTTCCAATTTTGCAGATGGATTAACCTAGAAATATGAAACTGTGATGCTTTGGTTCAGGTTTGTTTACAGTGCCTTTCAACAGATAAACTGGAAGTTTGGTCTGTAATTACAATAAACCTTATCCCCTAATTCTAGTTATTTGTCAGAAGTTCATATGGAAAATTGGTGATGATAGAGGAGAGACATTACTGATATTGAATCAGAGTTGTAATGGAAGATCTAACCAGAAGCAGAAATCTTTTAAAGAATATGAACTACAGAAGAAAATCTTAATGAGTCACTAGCTTCTTGTTAGAGTTGATAACTAAATACATTCTGTACTCTTAAACTATGTGATATTTGAATTTTTGTGTCACATCTAGAGACTAGGAATGTAATGTAGATGAAACTGTAGCTGGTGGAACCTAAGAAGAAACTTCTGCATTTATTTCTTGACAGCTGAATACAGAAAAGGTACACAAACATGGCTGAAGCAAATTAATTTGCAACATCTGTTCATTTGTAGAAAGTGTTGTTCTGCTTGTATATTCCAAACAAAACAATGCTAGTTCGCCAAAGACAGCTTACCTGCTGTAAGGGGAAAAAAATAAAATACTGGAAAATAACAACAAAACATGGTGTTCTGGTCTAGTAGCAAGTTAAATGCCCTCGCTTCTCTTTGTTGCTTTTAATGGTACAAATGGGGGAAAAGTATTTTAAGGTTGTAGTAAGCAGTAAAAATGGCCACAGCTTTTATTACAGTCTGTGGTCAATAAAATAATTCTACTACTAAAACTGTAAACTAAGTTCTGTATTTAAGAAGGCAGTGATGTCTCAGGATATGAAGAAAAAAAATTTCCTTTCATCTTTGATGCTAGTATATAACAGCAAATTTTGACAGCGTAACTTGGAGAATATTCTTTTGAACAGGAGTGCAGTTAACTGATGGGACAATGGTGTTGCTTTTTCCCTTTGAAGTGGGGGCAGGGACTCACAGGAAAGTGTGTTAGACCAACAGGAGAAGTTAACTTTCACTTATCCTAAACACGTTTTAGGAGGATCAGTGTCCATGGGCAATGACTCTTGTTGAGACAATGAATCTCTGGAAAATTTGAATCAAGATGGAAAACAAAGGTTGGAGGTATCCAATTCCTCTCCACTATCCTTGCTAGTGTTAGAAATTTCCAATATGTTTACTTTGAATTTTAGTGAAGTAATGTCTAATAATATATCCTCAAAAGCATTGCAGTGTCAATTTTAGTTAAAATACCATTTAGAAAAAGGTCTGCATGAGAGCTGTAATATTCAGGCTCAGATACGGACATAATTATGGGAAACTTGACTGTATGATATTACAAGTGAACAGCACCCGTCTGCAAGGTAGAGGGTCCTTATTACACACTGGTTTTAATATTGTGTATCAGCTGCCAACTCCAGTCCTGCAATATTCTAATTTAAAGTAATATCTCTTTATTATGAACTTATTTTTCACAATTTAAGGACATAACTTTTATAGAAAGACAAAAGAGCCACCAGAAATAAAAGTGTATAATGCATGTGTCCTTCCAGAGGATGATATGCATTTAAGATTTCTTTTGTGTGCAGTCCTTCAGTGTATGACAGAATTGATGCAAATAATGTGTACTGATTTATAGCTGTTTAAGTGGTACTCTGCAGTATTTGAAATAATAAAATTTTGTCTTGAAAGATAGTTTTGGCTTGCACAATATTTTAAAGAGTGAATTTATATAGTTCTTTACTTGTACCAGCTTGTGAAGGTAGTATAGGTGGAAAGATGAGAAATGTGGCTAGCTCTTTCATTGCACTTCCACGCAACCTGGGAGAGTGTTGTCAAGAGTATCCTAGACAATAGGATATTTTTCAATAGTATTGGTTTACACTAGTGCTGCAGCAGGTGAGCAAACAGTGATATGGCTGGTTTTGGAGTCGTGTGTACATACACAAATATTACTTTATAAAATAAATATGAAAGGCTGAGTGATGTAATAGTAGATTTGAGAAGAACACTTATGTTATTATTATTGCAAATAATCATGCCTTGAAAGAAATTGGGAGTATCTTTGACAGAGTACACGGTGATAAGTAGGCAAATAAGTCTCTAGTCACTTGCACAGATGTAGCTGCCGTTAACCAAGTGTAGGAACAAGTTCTGTTACTCTTTTATCTATGTGAAGTTCAGGTGATGAAATAAAAGCAACAAAGGCATGCATATATGGATATTCAGCTCGTATCTGTGTTAGCAAGTAAGGAAGAATTTAGAATTATGGTATGCCATGACTGACATTGGTTATAAGAAACTGTTAAAATT
Source organism: Antrostomus carolinensis (assembly GCF_000700745.2). Lineage (NCBI taxonomy): Eukaryota > Metazoa > Chordata > Aves > Caprimulgiformes > Caprimulgidae > Antrostomus > Antrostomus carolinensis. The sequence goes on from NW_010305806.1 coordinate 29,170, forward strand.
TCTTCATGTTCACTATTGAAGTATTTGTGCTTACAATGACACATTTCTCTCATCCTTTCTATGATTCTCTTTTCCAGTAAGAATGAAGCTATATTTTATGTTTTGGGGGGGGCAGGGGGGAGTAGTCAGCATGGATTCCCCAAGTGGTGATCAGTGATACAAAGTCTAGTTGGAGACTGGTAACTGCTGGTGTGCCCCAGGGATTGTTAGAGTCTGATCCTGTTTAACATCATTAATGATGGGATAGCATGCACCCTCAGCAAGTTTGCTGATGACACAAAATGGAGGAGTGGCTGATACACCAGAAGATTGTGCTGCAATTCAGAGGGACATTGATAGGCTGGAGAAATAGGCTCATGAAGTTTTAACTGTGAAGTTGTTCATGAGTTGGTTAATTTTATAACAGACAAAATACAATAAAAGCACCAAAGCACTATCCAAAGGTAAGTATTAATGTGTACAGATTCCCATGTATTGGTAAATAGATGGGAAACATACAAACTAATTTGTTAGTTAAAAGGCATAGACCTTATGTATCTTCTTCCACTTCTCATCCTCCTGCCAACTCTGTTTTCTTTCATGAGAGACTGAATATCATGTGGTACTCACTTTAAATTATTTCCTAAATAACTCTGTTGCTATGGCAGCAACTGCTGCTGCTGGAATTTACATGCAAAGCACTCCAGTGAGGAGATTTACAGAAAAATCATTGAAAATGGTCAAATTTGTCAGCATTTTTATAGCCCACCCACAAAGAGTTCATTATGCATCTCTTTGCTAGAAGCCAGAAGATCTGTTATGACTGGCACAGCTAGCAATGTAATAGAGGAGAATGAAAGACCCAAGCTGCCTAGTATAGGGTCTTGGCTAATTTGTTTAACCCTTGAAGGATGTAATTTGCTACAGTATAGGAACAAGACCTCAGTTTGGTGTTTCTCGCCATCAAATGATTAAGTGCAATGTAATTTTGTGATTTTGCTTACAAAGTAGCTGAGCTCCTTGGGAAAACAGCTTTTTTTTTTTTTTTTTTTTTTCCATTTTTTTTTCACTTTTTAATATGAAGACTATTCTAGTATACTAATTTTAAAAATATACTAACATTGCTTTTGAAAGTACTGTAGGACTACTGACCTTGTACCCTGAGACCTGCTAGCTAAGGAGGAGCATTGCCACGTTCACTTGACTTCCAGGAGTGTTTTTATATATAGGCTGAAGGGAATATTAGCTAGCTGAAAGGGTTGGGTGTGTTTTCCCTCTTCCTTCTGAAACTTTGTGGTGAGATTATAATTGTTTTCCTGGGTAGTAGTAGGGACTGTTGTAAGTTTGACTCTAGGAGAAATAAACTTGTATAACAGCCATTGAGAGTTCATGATGAAATGAAACGATGGTTGAAGAACTACCATACAAAGTTAAAAGGTTTGTGTATTCCCTAACAATTAGCATTTATTTGCTTTTTCTTTGACATTCTTCACTTTCCTTTTTGAAGTTTTCCAATGAGTAATCAATTTAACCTTGCAATGTATCTATGAAGTGGGCCTCTTTCTTTGTAGTGTGGATATGAAACAATACTTATGTCATATGATACATGTGTCAGGTACATGCATCAAAAGATTTTGTTGATATCAACACCAGAACAGGGAAGAAAGCTGAGCTATTTTAGTCCATTCCCTGTAACCAGAAGCTTTTCCCGTTCTCCCCTCGTATTGAGGCAGCATTGTTCCTTCTGATTGCGTTACTCAAATGAGACATGCTGCTGATCAGTGAGCAATTCTCTGTTCCCATAGTTCCTACAGAAACTACATCTATGAGGCTGGAGTCCAGAAGTTTAGAAGCTGTGCAGCACTGGTCAAGAAGTGTCCATAGTGTGATACTGCTTGAGCTATGGAAAAAAAAAATCAGCTTTATTTAGCAGCTGACTAAGGATATCAATCTACCTTCTCTACAAGGAACTTCAAAGCCTGTGTTGCCCTGACCAACTCAGGTGTTTAATGTTCTTCATTGCTCTGAAACATGAGTTAACACCAGATACTTCATTTTCCCTGATTTAAGTGGTTTATAGGCCCTTTTTGTATGGATGTACAAAATAGAAATAAAGCTCATATTCTTCAGTGAGGAAGTAAGTATTTTTCTCTTGCTATAATACAAGACTAAGCAAATAAATGTAGATCACATCTATCCATTTTATTTATGCTTTAATCAGTCCTTTCTTCGAACAAAGGAAAATTTCAGCTATTCCACAAGCCTTAGAATAAAAATCAGCTTTAAAAGGCTACTGACTTCCTCTTGAATTTTAATTACAGGTATTACACTGGGGTGATTTTAAATTCAATTTTGACTTAAAACTGAAACCCAAAGTACATATGACAAATATCTTCTGGTTTTGTTGGATTCTGAAAAAAAAAAAAAAATCACATAATCCAAATATCTTTGGGAAATTACATGGCATATAGTCAAGTTCCTGAAATGGTTTGGGTATTCTTAATTCCTGTGCTTGTCCACAAAGATTTGAGCCTTCTTATTTTTCCTTGTTGTCTGTGCATCTTTGTTCCACATTCAGTTGCCATACCTTAAATAGTCACATATTCAAGAAAAGGAAAAAGTAATTTCAGATACCCACACTGTACAGTGTTCTGAGTCTATTTAAAAATCTAGCTGTGACTGGCAGCGTGGTTAACTTTGCATTGTGGGGAGTAACACATGCTATACTTTGAAGAATGAAGAATTAGATTAAGTTGATTAAGTTGTTACTGTGTTTTATATGCTCCTGGAAACAAATGTCACCAGTGACAACATTGCGTGCCTACTGGATATCAAGTTAGCTAGTTATGAATGTTTGTTCTAACTAAACAGTGTTCTTTGGCCTTGGCATACACAAACTCAAGCATTACACAACTTTATGCTGGCAGGAAAACAGTACTAATTGTATTCTTAGATCTGTGTTGTAGCATATAAAACAGAGAACTATTAAAATGCAAATGGAGTACGTACAGCTTTAATTGGAGACTTGAATTTGAATCTTAAAAATGCATTTGCCTGTGAATTCATTTGTAACAAAGAACAATATATCCATGGGGCTGAATGGAAAGTGCAATTGAAAAATAAATGAATTCATAAACTTTTTTCTACTAGTGTGGAAAAACCATAGTACAAACTACTTCCTCAAAGGGAGATGGAGTAAGTTATATGAGCCTTGAAAAATTTCAGTGCTTTGATTAACACTAGGAAGCTTCCTCGTATGTTGACCTGTTATGCCATAAAATGACACGGCAAGCTCAGAGTTTCAATAATATCTCTATTAAGTTTTAAAAAAAGCAAGTCATAGTGCCTTTTACTGAATTAAGGAGTACCTGAAGTTTGTTAAGCTTGTATATAAGCTGTTACAGTTTGAGAAATTCTGTTATGTAAAAGTAATGAGACAGTAGAAGGCTGATGTACCTTTACACAAGGGAAAATGTCTTAATATATTTACATTCACAAGTACTTATTTATGAAGTAATGAATTGCTGAATGAAGTAAACATTGTATATGATACTTTATCTGTTTTGATAATCAAGCTACTTACTCAGATCACTGAGGATTGCACGGTGAGTATGGATGCCTACTTTCAAAAATCTTGATGAACCTCTAATTATACCCCTTATTTTTGTTATGGATATATAGATATTTTAAACTACTTTCCTGTGAAATCTGTTGGTATATTATACCTAAAATGAAAAGCGGAAATCCAGAAGCGTGGTAGAAGCTACTTTGATACCTGGTTTTGACTGGGAATGGAAGAATGGATAAGGTATGGTAATGCTATGCCAATCAGGTCATAGCCTATGTCCTCAGGTCTTGGTAATGGTCTGTCATTAGTCTTGGACAGACTTTCTCTAGCGTATGGAGTTGAAGCAGAAGTTTGTATAAAAACAGGCATGCGGGAGGAAATGCAGTGTGCAAATAATTGTTCCTGTAAACTTGCAGACTTCAGAAACTTTTGCCTTTTGGAATCTGCCTTCTTCACCTGTTTTTTAAGTCTTGCTGGCTTTATTGGCCTGCTTATGGCCAGTATTTAAAATAAATAGTCATCAACATCATTGAATCTCTTGGAAACAGTGCTTAACTAATATGCGATTGAAGATTCATGCTGAGATTAGCACCTAGGGTCGGTATTGTCCTGTGCAGAATTATGGTGAAATTTGACATTTCCCTCTTGACTAGCCACTCAGGAAGCTTCTGGTAGTGTTTTTTCCATAGCTTTTTTTTTGGTGTCTGCCCACACCTCACTATGGGTTTTTTTTTTTTTTTTTTTTCCCAAAACCTATTAAGTGGGGTTTGTTTTCATTTTGTAAAGGAATGCCTACATTGCTACTGAGGTTTCTATTATTTCCTTTTTCTTTTTTCCCTGTAAGCGTAGTGAGGAAGAGGGGAAAAAAGAAGGATCTCAAAGCTGAAGCCATTTTGCCAGTGACAGTAAACCAGTTGGACCAGACCCCAACTAGGGTTGAAATGGGAGCCACCCTAAAACTTAGTTTACCTTAATGTCAAGGAAGCTTCTAGTCTAACATGTCAGGTTTTACACTGTGACAAAAAAATCTCAGACCTCTTAATGCATTACTGACTGAAGTTCCTAAAAACTTGTGAATTACTCATCCTTTTGGCTGTTCTGCTTATGCAGATTTTGACTTTCTCTGCTTGGCAAGAAGCCTAAAAATATGGTGTGGTAGTACTTAGGGTCACTTTTCACCCTTCCTGCCCTTGAAGGCACTTCCTGCTCTTAAAGACACTGTTGACCTCTTTTATTTTTCTTTCAGTTCAGACAATTACAAAGCTTTAGCCACATAATAATAACAAACACCTCACTTTTCATAGGTTTTTGGTTTTGCTTCTAGTATATGTTCTGTGTATTTGTGACAAAGATTTCAAAGCCTATTCTACTTGCTGTGCAGATTAAAAGATTTTTATTTTTTTTTTTAGCCATGCTGAAATGGGCTCCTAAATTCTGCTATAGGAAATAGGTGTGCTACTGGTGAAATAGTCTCTTGTTTTCAGGTGTTATGTATGGCAGACTTTTGGACAACTTGATAATGGTATAGTAAATGTTTTTTACTCTTCCTGCAGGGAACCAAAGAGTTGCAGGCTTAACTTTGGAGCCTTGAACATGGGAAGCTCTATGGAACTAGGAGGTAGCCATTGTCTCATAAAAACTTTTTTTGTTTTTACATGTCCAGCTTGGAAATGCAGGGGGTGTGCCTCTGAAGCTAGGTTGTCAATCCAGGCTGACTTTAGAGGAAAATATGCTTTTCTCTGCTGCTGATGGAAGGAAACAATGTAAGAGGATAGATTGAGAGAGCTGGGCCTGTTTAGCCTAGAGAAGACCGAGAGGAGACCTTATCAATGTTTATAAATATCTAAAGGGCTGGTGTCAAGAGGATGGGACCAGACTCTCCAGTGATGGCCAGCAATACGACAAGGGGCAACGGGCGCAAGCTGGAACACAGGAGGTTCTGCTTAAACATGAGGAAAAACTTCTTTACTGTGAGGGTGACAGAGCCCTGGAACAGGCTGCCCAGAGAGGTTGTGGAGTCTCCTTCTCTGGAGATATTCAAAACCCACCTGGATATGATCCTGTGCAACCTGCTCTAGGTGAACCTGCTTTGGCAGGGGGATTGGACTAGATGATCTCCTGAGGTACCTTCCAACCACTACCATTCTGTGATTCTATGAAGAGAGGAATGTTACCATTCTTAGTAAATTTAATTTAAAAAACCCCAACAAAAACAAAAAAATTATTACAAAACAGACTTTAAATCTAACTGGCAAATTTTGACCAGGTGCACAGATTTGGGATTTTAAATACCTTTATATGGTGAGATATGCTTTTATGAAGAAGTATTTTAATATATATACAGTGATTTTTAAAAAGAAAATTATCCGTAGTCATGCATACTTTACAGTAATTATGTAATTACATAACTGACCATTGCAGAATTTTAGACTGTCGAAAGTCCAGTGTTGCTGGTATATAGTTATGACAAAAAAAAATATATATTTCTGGGAAGGATGTATTCCTTTGGGTAAGGCACAGCTAGCATCCTTTTTATGTAGTGAAATCTTCTTGCATATTCCAATGAACTCTAGAGTTCCCTACTATACTTTACTGAAAATACAATCAAGATGATGATAGTAATTGTTGAAGAAATTTGGTGGAGTTAGCTTCCTAAGCAGAATTTTTTTCATTTGTAGCCTACATAGTTCAAGCCGTATATATTGGAGTCATATATGGTTCAGTTAGAGTAACTGAATGCTAATAAAATATGTTCTTTATTGAAATAAGCTCACATTTTGTTTGTTGAAAATTAGAAGACTTCATACATTCAGAAAGGTAACTTGCCTCAGCATTCTCATAAAACCTTTTTAGCTGAATTTGGCTGACTTCAAAGGCAGACGTTTCTGTTGATCTTTGAGAATTACGTATCTTTGAATGCTGTAAGGCAGATCAGCTTTATGAGACAGAAGATTGGAATTGAGCCACGACACACCAGAGCAAATAGGCTAAATACTGAATATTTTACCGAATAATCTCAGTGCTGTTCAGCTTTCTTGTCCTGAGACAAGTATTTCTTCTCCATCTGTAATCTATCAGGTTAATGGACATAGATGGCTTATGTTTGTATAGGGTTTTGGACACCTCGCGTCCTTCTCATCATTAATCAGTTTAGAATAACTTTGCAGAATACAAACCTCACAATGGCCAAAATTTCTATGCTACTTTGCTGCAGTTGTTATGAGTTTGAATAACAATATAAGGCAAATTTGTCCTGAGGTTATATACAACAGTCTACGTAGGAAGTAACTGATTAAAAAGAAAGATGTCTGACTTTGTCCAGAGCATGCAATGTTATGAAACCCTATATTAAACGAGAACTTTTTAAAACAGATTTCAATGTCTGTGAAGTGTTTTTAGACACTAAGTACAGACACTAGAAAAAAGGTGAGTTGCATATTCAATAACATTTCACAAAATTAAAAAAAAAAAAACCTCTGAAGAGATGGAGAAAGGACAAGGATGAGACTGTCTTAAATATTACCATGAAGATAGAAATTAATTTCTTTTCTAAAATATGAATTTCCATGCTGATCATGGGTAGTGATATGTTAAGGGCAAGAAAAATGGCAAACTGTTCAGAATATGATGATGATACCAGAAAAAGCTAAACATAACAAGTGATCCATTCCAGAAAATCCTACTTTTTATCCCAAAAGCAGAGAGAAGCTCTGATTAAACTCTTGCCTAAGCTATAGCTGACCCAGTTAAAGCTTTTTTCATAACAGAAACTGTAACTTTAATCAAACTTGACTATAAAATCTAATTATATTTCATTACATATTCAAGATTGAGAATGTATTTGTGCTTAGCTAGGGGCAACAAGTTGCAACTTCCTGTATACAATTGCATTTTTGCTTGAGAATGAACATAATCACACAGTTCTGTTTGCTTTATATTTTAATTGATTAAAAAATTCTTATGTAAGTCTTCATGTATTTCACACTGTCATAAATGCTTTTCAGCATCTTTCTCTATGCATGCAACTGATTTTTCTAGATATGCAACCTGTAATTTCCTGCAGCTTGTTTTAGGCTTTGCAGACAGGGATTTCTTATTACAGGAAAATAAATAGAGACAAAATAAACTTCAGATCTAAATAATTTACCTCTAGGTAGTTTTATTATGCTTGTTTCTGAGGAGAATGGAACAGAGGAGTAGCAGTGGTTTTTTGAAAGTAAAATATTTAATGACTTTGAAATAATTGATCTTTGCTGTTTATAAAACAATACTTAAAATATTAACTTGCAGAGTAATGTGCATGAACATTGCCTTGGAGTAGATTAGTAATGCAATGGAAATGAATATCACCCTGAAAAAAGAAAACTATATCACTCAGGTCTTTAGAATCCCAGGCCGTGGTCTTGGTTGTTCCACACTGACACTGTTCACTTCATGGAACAGTCTGGCATATTCCTTGTAATTGCCTTCCATGAAAAGAAACTGATGTTATGTGTCAGATTAGCAGTAATGGGCATAACAACCATCTGCTCAGTGGAGGTAAATGTATGAAATGGAGCCTCAAAACAATACACAGAAAATACCACCCCTTTTCCATTGCTCCTTATACTTGAGGTGTATTTTGTTTAGTGAAAATTTTGTGTATCAATGAAAGAGTCAAAGATTAAAGAAGATGAGACAGTTGTAGATAGAGGATTTGATCCAAAAGAATAATGGAGTGTTCCAGATGAACAAAAGAGCAAAGAAATGAGCTTCCTTTTTTTTTTTTTTTTTGTCTTCTTGCATTCAGAAGAATTGAATTCTTTAATTCATTTTAAGCAGGACTCTAACCATGATTTGTAGGTCTAATGTTTTTCCTACCTCAAGGAATTTTTCATTGTCTTCTATAAGCTTAAAGAGTCTTGTCTTGAGCTAGCTGATCAGGTGAGACGTGAGAAATAGCACGCTTGTCTTTGCAAGTAAGTGCTAATTCTGGTGTAAACATATTTCCCTTGATTTCTTTGTGTAAAAACTAAGTCATTTGGCTGCTGTTTTGTTGAGGGAGAACCCTGTTATAAACGACTCTATGCTTCTTGCATGCTCTTGAAATGAGAGACATGACTGGAAATGTAATGGGTGATTAGAGTTCTCAGCATGTGATGGCTACTGGAAGTGTCTCAGTTGTGTATTGTGATTGGCAAAATGAAGAGGATCCTTAAATCTCTTCTGAATCATAGAAGGGTTTAAATTGTCTTGTAATGCATCTACTGATTTGAGGAGAATAATAGATGGCTGACATCCACTGTTTTTCTCATCTGCAGCAATCTGAACCAAGAATCTGACCTAAATTATGCCACTGTTATCACATGGTTCAGACTTGCTTTGTTGCGGAGAAGAGAGTTGTACTAATCACGGGGATATTCTTTAGATTAGTTGCTGCATTTATAAAAGTACTTAATTTCATCTGTGATCAAGGGTGAAAAATTGAAATATGTCCAAAGCAGTACAGAAGAAGCTGAAACTGAAATTAAACTAATGTCTGTGGCTCTAGTGATTTTTCCAGTCTAAATTGGGTGAATCCACCAAACCACCACAGTCCTGCTCTTTTATTCAGACATTCTTTGTTCTAATTAAATAATGTTAAAACTATATTAAATGCAACATCTGAAAAATCTGGAGATTTTATTGTGAAATTATATTAGGTTTTTCAAGGATTTTCATTTTTCTTGCTATAGCTCACTGTCAGAAACAAGACTTTCACTCTTTAGATAGGTGCTTTTGGTTAGGTAAACACAATTAGACAATTGTTATTAACACCAGCACCAGCAGCTCCCTCCCATAACTGGCTAAAATAACAGATTTACATTTATACAAGAATTTTTACTGGCGTAACTTGCTTGAGTGACAGCTCACAGTAGTCCACCAACCAGTAAAGATCAAACAATCTGGAAGGTGTTCTTCACCTTCTAAAACTTATCAACCTCACCCCAGAGCAGCAGTATAACTCTGCCTTTGGGAACACCTGGGCATGAAGGACCTCCAGGGTCACCTGGGACCAAACTTGCTTAGAAGCAGCATTTCCGACATAACATGTAAGTAAATGGTGTAGCTCTAAAGCTGCTCTCTGTTTCTCAAGGGAAAGTAAAATTCCTTCCCTTGTCCAAGATATGAAAACTGTTTGTCCCTAATTTGATAGTAGAGCAAATTCATTTTGTCATAAAAACCTGTGAACTCATTTGTGGTCAAGAAGTCGAAGCCTAGAGACCCTTAGAGGTTCACCTTAGTTCATTAGATGCTGTAGAATCCCGCTCTGCAGAGTGCAAAATCATATAACTATGAACTTCCAGAAAAATCAGTAGAACTAATTCAGGGATTAATCTGACTCTAAGATTCCATGAATCCATAATCTGAACTTCATATTGTGCCTAGCCAATTTGTAACTTCAGTCTAGGTTTTCTGATATCTACAGGTTGTCCACATAACAGCAACTGTTAGCAAAATCCTTTTAAAGGAAGGGATTGTGACTATTTAATTGAATAAACCTCTAGTCTTTATACTTGTTGAAGGCAACTCTAATTGACTAAATCTTATGTTCTTTATCTTAATGATTTTTTTCAGTGAAACTCTCCTTCAGTTTTGAGAGAGCTGCATGCATAAGGTATGCAAAACTTGTCCCTAAATCCCTAGAATGCTTGGGAGAACACAAACTGGCATCTCTGACTTCCCACAGTTGTTCTTGTTGGCATGAGATCCAGAGACTGAGATTTTTTGCTTTAGATTTACCCTCTATACCAAGAGCCAAGTAAATAGAGAGGTATGAATGTTCCTGTTAATGCAGAGCTGAATTTAAAGCATATGTTCTACTTTCTGGATATTTAAAAAAAAAAAAATCCTTTTAGGTACTACTTTGCTTTTTGGCATCACTGAGGCATTTGAGCAAACATGATGTACATCTACCTTGAGAGCCTTGGAGAATAATGGCAAGAAACTGTAACTCAAGATCAGGCTTCTGTTTGTTTGAAGACTGAGTTCAAAGTGGTTTGCAATGAATACAGATGTCCAGTTCCTGCCAACTTTGCCTCAATTCTACAATCAGTTTTAACACCAAGTCCAATATGGTTTAGAGTCAAAATTATATTTGTTCTGCAATCATACTAAGATAGCAATGGGTATGTAAGGCTCTTCTGAATTTGGCCAAGACTGCTAAGTGGCTGCTGGCACCAGTTTGTCAGAGATTATGTCATGTTTTTTATAGTTGTTGTGAATATTTTGAATTGCAGTTGGGAAACAAGAAGCTTTTTTTATAAATGATACATATCTAAAAAAATATACATTGTGAGAACATGCTATGTTGAATGCTGAGAGCTAAGTATTATGTATGCCCTGGAAGACAGTAAGTTCTGCTACTGGAGTGTTTTTCATTTATTTCAGACTAAAATGTGAAACTGAGTTCTGTATTGAAAGTTTTGAATATGAAAATATATAGTTTGATGTCATGTCCTTCTTGGTGATAAATTTTTCCGAGGCAAATCTTCATAATGGCTTAGAGTTAGAAATAACTGAGGCTTCTTCTATGCAAGAAGATGTAGGACACAGATTGGTTGGTCTGAAAGGCATATTTGTTTAACCACGAAATAGTTAATGCTGATGCTGAAATGAAACTGCAGAATTCATAATTCAGAGCTCTTATGTCAAGCTTTCTGCAAATTCAGACAAACATGACTTCAACAGCTTAATTGCAGTTTATGTTTTTAAGGTTTTATTTCCTACCAAAAAGCTACACTAGAATATTTTTTTATTATTATTCTACAGAATCTTGATTTCCACAGAGATTATGTGACAAACTCTGCAGCTGCAGAATTTAAAAAACATTCAGGCTTTAGTATGGTTTGTTATTCAATTCTGGTAGTTTACTAATTACACCTATATTTTTTTATAAAAAAGCTTGAAATACATTCTGCAGGAAAGTATGCATATTTCTTTTAGCATGTTTTGGTAGATAACAAACCATCTCGTTTCCCCTCTATAGTTTTTAAACATTTTTGAAACTCCTCTGTCCCTACCTACAGGTGTAACCATAGAAATCGAGTTGCACAGGATGAATTCTACCTCTCTTACACCGTGCCTCTTATAATGTCTGTAACTGTGTTTCATTAAGCCAGCTAAGTGAAGGCTGCATACAGCATGACAGATAATCTGGAGTCTTAACACAATTTTAGCATAACTTTACCTGTATCAAACTGTTCTTATGCGATATGGCATATCTTTGGTACCAGATTAATGCCTGTAAGCAGGGAGGAATCTTTGAATTGGGTGAGTCTATTAATCAGAATTGTTTGTTCCATAGTTTGTCTCCAAGCACGTTGAGAAGAAAACACCATATTCTTTCCACTAGGACGTGAAATGAGTGCTGTGTACGTAGGTGCTGGTGAGTCAGAGTAAATAGAAACATAAATTCAAGTTTGATACTGGAACTAGCCTTGAAGACCTGTGAAGTATGCTCAGTTTTAATTGAGACATAGTAGGAACTGCCAGTTTATATTCTCAAATATCGATGCTAGGTGTGGCTATGTGAAGAGACAGCTGGAATTGCATTGTAAAAAGAGGGATTTTTTTTTTTCCTAAGCTTTGTCTTTAACAGCATTTTGAACTTAAAAGTAGAAGAATGATTGGGTGAAATTGTCCTTGAAATAGTGATAGAATCAGGCATTTTACTTCAGGTTCAGTGCACACCATGCAACACTATGCTGACTAACAGATAATGTGTTTCCTGGAAAATGTTACTTGGCCAGGATGCTAGTGTTACACATTATTTAGAGGTAGGAGGATTTACTCTGTCACTTTGGAGGGTTTAGCTGAGCAGGGAGGTTTGCATAACCATGAGTATTTGGCTTTGGTTTGAACCCACTTTTAATTTTTACTGATGATGGGATTAGACATGATCATCCGAGTCATCACTCAGCCCTCTCCCACTTCTGCGAAGGTACTACGTGGTAGGTATCTAGCTCAGATGAGCTCATGAAACTTTTCGCCCTGCACCACAAAACACATCCCAGCACTTCATAATTAACTGTATATGCCGCCAGATGGTAAAAATGCAAAGTTTCTTCAAAAGTATAGTTTAAAATACATGCTGTCTCCTTTCTCCCTTATTTTTCTCCTCCCTTCAGGTTCTTGCTCACTTCTTTCCCACACCTTCCCCCATACTTTCGTGATTTCATCTCCAGCACTGATTCTTCCTTTCCCACCCCTTCACCCAGCTGCTTCCATTGCTCCTCTAGTTCTATAATTCCATTCTCTGCTTCTTTATTTTTCTCTGGCTTTTTGCCACTCTCCTAATTTTAAAGCTTTAAATCCTTTCCTGCATATTTAATCTGACATTGGAAACCTTCTTCCAATTTGTCTTTATAAACATAGGAAGGCTGAGGAGGGACTTTTTACAAGGGCGGGGAGTGGTAGAACAAGGGGTAATGGCTTTAAACTGGAATAGGGTAGGATTAGATTAGATATGAGGAAGAAATTCTTGACTGTGAGGGTGGAGAGATACTGGACCAGGTTGCCCAAAGAAGTTGTGGATGTCCCCTCCCTGGAAGTTTTCAAGGCCAGGTTGGATGAAGCTTTGAGCCAACTGGTCTAGTGGAAGGTGTCTCTGCTCATGGCAGGGGGGTTGGGACTAGATGATCTTTAAGGTCCCTTCCAACCCAAACCATTCTATGATTCTGTGAATTGTCAGTTTAGAGAAAAACTAGAGAGAAACTAGAGGGTTGCAGTTAAAACTTGGCTCCTTCCTCAGTTTCATGTGTGTCCAGTGGCACTTAAATCATAACAGAAATTTATCAGTTTTTGCCTTCTGCTTATGTAAGATGATGTAACTGTTATCACTAAAATCAAAACAGTTCTACACCTTAAGAGGGATAACAAATGGATAGCAAATGCGGTTTTCAGAAAAAAGATTTGAAAGGCTAAAAGACCACTCCCTTAAATGTACCTTTCACAGATTATTTGCTCTGCCTTAGTCTATTTGTAATTCCTTACCAACTAAAAGCAGTTCAAATGGTGGGTGGTGGGGTTGCTTCCTAATTTCAAGAGACCTGAAATGCTTTTGCTTTGTTTTGAATGAACTTCTAAAGCTTTGGTTTTTTCACAGATTTTATTTTTGCAAAATAAAGCACCTTGCTCAGATCTTTAGTTTACCATCTCCCCTCCATATATCCTACATTTTTAATCATTTGATGCAGTGCGTGCAAACTTTTGCCAGTCTAATGTACCCATCTCATTGCCAGGCTTGCAGATCTTGGGGCATTGTGGGGAATGCAAGTTATCCTTTAAGAGAGGAGTATTTGGAAACAAAATGGGAAAACCATTCAATTCAATAGGGCACATATCACATCCCATTTATTTTCCAGGGTTGATTGTGAGGAAGTGAGGAATAAAATGCCTTGAAGATAATCTCTCTCCATGTTCTAGTGTTCTGTCATGCAGCCACTGTCTCTTGTGAATATTTGTTTTCAATTTCATATTTATTGGCACATACCCATTTGTTCAGAGACCTTTTACCAGTTTAGAGCATAATTTTCTCTATCTCTCCACTGCCATCTTCTTGGCCTCATGAGTGAAGACCTAGGTGTAGCTCAACTGACAGAGGCTCGCTCTGTAAGAGGGAAGCACATGAGGAGGGGTGGGAGCAGAGATCCTTATGTATCCTCTCATCTCAAGATGATGGTGAATTCGAGCCTCTGCCATACAAAGGAGTAGATACTGTAGCTGAAATCTAAAGTAGCTTTAAACGCATCACCGACCTTTTGAGTGGGATGGACATGTTTTGAGATTCATTTTTTCTATGGAAATTTTGAATAATTAAGAAAATTATGACAGGAAATATTGTTTCATTTCAGCTCATTCAGATAGATCAAAATTGTTGAATAATCCAGCACAACACCTAACAGTTTTGTTTGAAGTGATTTAATTTGGCTTTGAACTTCAATGATGATCTGGGTAAACTGAAAATATTTTAGACTTTTCCCAAAATGCTTTTTGATTTCTGTGTAACAGAGATGTGAAACGTTTTTCTTCCCATTTTAGTACTGAAAATATGTTTGAAATTTTAGCTCTTTATTCATGAGACAGGAAGAGTCTTGATCTAGTTCTTGCAGCAGCTGTCTGGTTTTCTGTTTAATCTTTTTGCATGTGTAAGAGCTGGGCTTTGCATGTAAACTTGAATAGGCATCTTTTAGAGTGAATGAATGGGATCTTTTAGTGTGAATGAAAAAGACTAGGTACCTCATTCTCCTTGTTTCTATCTTCATGTTTAGTGTCCCATCTCCCTTGGCCACATGAAGGCTATGTGAAGCATTGATTCAAAGAAGATATTCTTTTGAGCATGTTCCAGAATTATACATTTAGGACTACCGTATTTTTGCCTGAGGAAACCTAGATTGACATGCAGGTGGATCTGTTGTAGAGTACACATGATGTAAAACCAGTTTCTTGGGGATCCACTCACTATATATACTCGGTAAATCCAGCATCTGGACTGTACTCAGTGGCCAGAATTGTCCCATATTTGCTTGAATGCTGCAGACTAGGCCTGGGACTCTTCTCAAATTACTATAGACATGCAGTTGATCTAATACCCTCAGATTCTCTTTACTGTCAGTGAGGATAAACTGATACTTTGTGGGATTTTATTTTTTCCAGCCAAATGTAGATGTTCTCTTTAGAATAGGGAAATCACACGCTACAGAAGATTGTTTGGCTAAAAGGAGAGCTCAGAAGGATTAGCTTGCAGGCAGATATCTGCATTGCCTGATGAAATCAGGAAATCCCAGCTAAATGTATTTCTTCAAGCAGCCCTCAGGAGGCCAAAAACTGTAGTCTTTTCACTCTCACTGCATTTCCCACGTCCAGCCCTGTTTTGTCCTGTCACTGTAACTGAACTTGGTGAAGGCAAGAGGCTGTGTCTTAAAAGCCTGACATGAGGAGTCAGAGAATAAAACTGTTATCAGACTGAACTGTTTTTTATGTGTCAGAGATATATTTCAAGGCTTTGAGAATCTGCAGCTTCCTGAGCAAGTCTTTCACACAAAGTGTGTTTACAGAATGAAGTAAACCACATGCCTCAATCTTTAGTTATATGGTATCAGCAACACTCGAAAAAGGCGGTGAACAAAGCCACCTGAGCACCGCAGTCTATATGGCAGCCTTGCAAAGGAGTGAAGGAAGTGCTGTCTCAGTTTTCTAAAAGCAGAATCATAGAATCATAGTTGTTGGAAAAGACCTTTAAGATCATTGAGTCAAACTATTAACCTATCACTACCAATCCCATCTCTAAACCATGTTTAGAGCACCTCATCTACCCATCTTTTAAAAACTGCCAGGGATGGTGATTCCACCACTTCCCTGGGCAGCCTGTTCCAATGCTTGACAACCCTTTCAGTGAAGGTTTTTTTCCTAATATCCAACTTAAACCTCCCCTGGCACAACTTAACTCATTCTGTCACCCATTACCCAGGAGAAGAGACCAACACTCACCTCTCTGCAACCTCCCTTCAGCTAGTTGTAGAGAGCGATAAGGTCTCCCCTCCACCTCCTCTTCCCAAGACTAAACAACCCAAGCTCCCTCAGCCCCTCCTCATAAGACTTGTTCTCCAGCCCCTTCACCAGCTT
>NW_010305806.1:45479-66465 GCF_000700745.2 Antrostomus carolinensis
CCTACTCCTACTGGCCACGCTATTCCTGATACAGGCCAGAATGCTATTGGCCTTCTTGGCCACCTGGGCACACTGCTGGCTCAAATGGTGTTTTTAAAGAAGGTGTTTTTAATCACCTTTTTAAAGGTGTTTTTAAAGAACTGAAGTCAGTTAAATTTTTCACAATGATAGTCCTCAAAGTGTTAATAAGCTGCTAAAATAGCTCAAGGCTGATCATGGGAAGGACAGATTTTTCTTTGATAGCTGAAAACATTGTCCTTTTTTTACAGATCTGTGGAATAATAATAAAACTAAATCACGTGATAAGAATATAGCCTGAAGAACTTTAAGGTGGCATTGATTTTGAAAGGAAGTCATCGCTCTTAATGAAAATCCCTTGATGAAAATCCCATTTTCCAACTGAATCTTAGCCTAACATTTAAAGAGTAGATTGCAAACCAAATCCAGAATGGAGCTTTTTATATCCTATCAGAAGATGTGAACTTTTAAAAAGTCCATTGCAGTTGTCAGTTGTACAGTCTTTGTTATACAGCCTTATAGGATCTGTGATGCTACAGATGGTGAAAATAATTTTTACTGATGATTTTGAGAAATGAATTGTAAGTGAGCACTTGTCCAAGCTTTGACAAGGCAAGCGTTGGAGCATCCGTCTGCAAGGTAAGAGAAAATGTCTGTGAGGTCAGTGAAACTCAGGTAGGATATATGAACCCTGACATCATGTATTAAAAAAGACTGTTTTCAAGGTAGGTTTATACTTGAAAGGCCCTGTACATTGTTTGTGGTCTCTACCTCACTGCTTTCTATGCCACTTCACAGGGAAAAACAGTGTGTTCTGTGCCTGATTGTTACACAGATTATCTAAACTGTAGCATTCATTAGATCCCGAACAACAAAATGGGAGGCAGCAAATTTTAATTTGTGTGTAGTGGCATTCTCAAGGTTTGAAGCCATTCTCCGTTAACTTTTAAGAAATGCCATTTACATCAGTTTCCTTTTGAAAGGAAACGAATCTTATGCAAGAGTTGATGGTTTTTCTGATACCAGTATGCATATATGAACCATAAGAAACTGCATGCTATGCAGTTCTTAAAGAGAAATATTTATTTGAGAAGCTGTGTGTTTCTTCATATCTCATGCTTTAATTGAGGCATAATTTGCCAGAAGTATCAGTTTAGTATTGCTACCGAGGAAAAAAATTGAAGAATTTGTATTTTCTAGATACCATCTGGACTTCTGTTGCAAGGAGCTTATAGGTGGCAAAGGAAATCTGTATAACATTTTCCTTTCAGTCTCTGACTGGTTGTGTAGAGATAAGTGAGATAAGAAGGTTGCCTGGGTTTGCATTTGGGAGATGATACTAACTGTGTAGTAGTAGTCTGCTGTATCCTTATATTTTCATGAGGAATTGTGTCTTGTCAAGTGAAATTTTATTTAGATTTGTGTATTAGTTTTTCTTCTTTGGAGAAGTTACCCTAAGAAAAGCAGCTTTTCTAGCAAAAGGGTCATTATCAATAGATCTTTTAAAAAACCTGTATTAAAGGTATATTTTAATTAAAATAGCAATATGGCTGCCATATTCATTATGCATTGTGGTATTAAAGCATTTTCCTATCAAAGAAGTATCAGAGCAGCCTGCAGAGCCATAGAATCGCTTGCTGACTTGTGTAAGGTGAGCTGACACTGACCCACACCTCAGGTCCTTATTAGCTGTCCTATCTCCTGCTGGCAGAGAGCTTAGCTGTACAGCTAAGCATACTACTTCTATAAAAGCTGTTGGAATTTTATACATGAAGAACAGAATTCTTTTGCCCTTATTTCTAAGAATTTTTTAATATCCATGGGGCTTTTTCTATAATATGGAATAAAGAGGAAACTAAATCTCAAATGGAGTTCGTTTTATAAGTGAAATTCCTCAGGGAAACAAAGCTGCTTCTGGGCAGTTTGTTTTGTGAAATTGTAAAGCAAGGTATGAGAACTGCTTGACAAGTGTTTTTTAAGAGTTTCAAGGTATGTGAGTCTCTTGTTTAATTATGGAGAAGTAAAATCTAAAATGCTACTGAGGGAAACTCGGCTATACTCTGAAAACTGCAGATAATGGGCAGCCTGCCTACTTGTGCTGTATTTTATTTCTAACTTGTCACTGTTGTATGGGATGACACAGTGTCATTTTCAGAGTGGCACTGTGGGCTTTGGGGAACTTCCTGGTGACTGGAAAAATAAAATTATCCATTTTTTTAAAATGAAAATATGCTTTGTGCTTTGAAGGATCAGAAACAGAAAATACTCTTTCTGAGATTCTAAACACCTGTAGCCCATTATTTCTCAATAATGCCACATATGTTGTGGAAGAAAATATAAAGGAGGTAGAGGAGAAGAAAGAAATACATTATTAAGTCATAGGTGTTTATGTGACCAGACAGGAACAGCCATTTTCAGTAATTTAAACCACAGTTTTACTCATTTGGCATGTAACAAAATAATTTATTTTTGAATGACTAGATGAAGTAAAATTCTGCCTTCTGACAACTTGTTTGTAATGAATTTTGCTGGGTCATATTGATCCTTCATTGTCCTTTGAGCTTGCCTACACTCAAAAATCGTACCACTTTTTTGTACTTATGTTGGTTTTATAAAGCTAAATAGCAGAATTATCATGGGAGGAGAGTTGAAACATTTTTGTAAGGCAGTCTTATTTTACTAACTTTCCAAGTAGCAAAGATACCACTTTTTTATAACTAATAGGTTTAATCTAAACACTATTATTCTTACTATTGTGACAATAGAAAGCCTCAAGATTCTTAAACTGCCAGTAAAAGCTGAACATATCTTCTGCTATTTACTTGAAATATTGCAGTGCTGTCTTGACAGTCGTCTACTCTCCTAACATTATTTATTTATAATAGCATTTATTTTCCTTCTGTGACATTAAACGTTGACTATCAAGTCACTATTTGAGTGTGTGTGAATTCTTGCAGTTCTTTTGTGCATTAATTTTGTACTACTAGTTGCTTTATGTTGGCTATGACATAGACGCTATCTGGAGAAGGACTTGGACTGACTGGACAGTTGTATTTTCTAGGGTAGGCAGTGCTGGTCCCATGGGAGCACCCCCGGGGCATCCCTGCAGAAGTGCACATGGAGTCCAGATGAAACTTGATTCCATGAGACAAAATGCTTCTCTCAGCCAGAGATGATAAAGGCTTTAGGTGACTCAAGATTTCCACATAGGTCAATGGGAGCAAATCTGTGAAATGAAATTGTTGGTGTGGTTCACATCATACACATTTGAGGGGTGTTATTTCAACATATCTTTTTTTCTGGTCCCGTGATGCCATTAATGGTTAGGAGCATATTTTCTGGTTTACCTTAATGTGAAAAGAATCCAGTTGATGTTCTCTGAGACTGCACCATAATGTGAACCCAAGCACAATTAAGTGGAAAACTTGCTGTTGAAGTGTGTTGTCTGAACTGATGTGCTAATGCAGATGAGTTCACAGGGAACCTAGTCATCCTGTTTAGAAATGCCACCAATTAGCACTTCACTCCAGATATCTAAGTGAAGTCTTGGGCATGGTACATATCACATGGAGCAGGTTTTCAGATTCATTCATTGGAAGCTCAGATTCATTGAAGGTCAGATTCTTGGCATCCTAATGTACTGTTCCAGTTTTGTTCCTACAAATTTCCAGCTAACAAATAATACTAAAATGTATTTTGTAGCTGAATGTAATTTATTGTCAGATTTTATGGAACATTATTATATTTACGTTAGTAATAGTATTTTATTCTTTCAAAGAACGGAAGTCTTTTTCAAGTCCCTAGCATACCTGAGGACAGTACTTGGAATTACTAAAGTATGAATAATCTCCAGATGTGAAGCTATATATTTAAAATCATACTTAGTAAGAAGCTTTCTACAAAAAAGAAGGAAATTTTAACCATGTATGTTAAAGTATGTTTATGTGGTGTCACTTTGAAATAGAATAAAAAACTATTAATAACTCTAAATTGATTTACTAAATTATTAAATTAACAGTTGCAAAAGGTTCATTATTCAATGTATTTTTGTAATTTTTTGTGATGAGTGCTGTTACTGGAAAGGAAGATTATGTGAGCATTTGATTTTCTGTTGTCTGTATTTTTTGGTATTTCCTTTTCATTACTCCACTGTAAGGTATCTTTGGGCAATTGCAACTGTGAATTGTCTTAGCAAAGAGAATTTTGATCCTGATATAAGAAATAAATTTTTTATATCAATCACTAGAACAACCTCCCCAAAGAGGTGGCAGAGTCCCCATCACTGGAGGTTTTCAAGATGCAACTGGGCAGGGTGCTAGATAATCTCATCTAGGCTCCCTTGGACCAGATGATCTTTCAAAGTCCCTTTTAATCTGGACTGATCTATATTTCTGTGGTTCTAAAATTTGTTGTCAGTTTATCTTGTACTTGATTTAATGGAAGCTCTATGTGTGTGTATTTTACCTGTAGTTGCTTGAGTAACAGTTTAATCAAGTTCTAAATTTTTCATCAGATTTAAATATTAGGAAGTGATGCATATAAAACTTATGCAGGCTCAGACAGTTTTGTACTTACAAAACATTATTTTATTGAGCAGTGGGAATATATTTCTCAATTGTAAAACTTCATCTTCTTTCTGCTTCTACTGAGTAATAGCTGTGTCCTCCCCTTGCTTGCCCCATACAGCTTTGTCATCCAGGATGGCTCTCTGAGCTCTGTCTATCTGCAAGGTGGAACTTTCAGAGAACTATTGGTGGCTATTAGTGGATTAGATGGAAAATGCTGCTCTGAGTGGCCATAATTTGTGGTGGTTTTTAACTGTCTTTTTTGGGGTTGTTTGTCTTCTGTAATAGATTCATCCGTCTTTCAGATATATTTGAAGAAAATGAGAAAGGCAAAAAGCCTTCTGTTGTGAGGGAGTTTTGATGGAGAATAGGTGTAATTTGTTTTAACTTCTACGAGTTAACTTCTTCAGGTATTAATCTGCCTTCATGGGAAGTCTCTCTCAGAAGTCTAAAAATGCTTCCACTACTTAGAATTGATTTGTGCTGTTTTGAGTCATGCTGAGGTAATTAGGGTATAAAAGGTTGTCCCACTGTCAGCTAGACTAGGCAGTAAGAAAACAGTGTTTACTTACCATTTGTTCTGGCAGGATAATGCATTTTTCCATAAAGAACTGGAATTTGAGAATGAAGAAGGGCTCAAACAAGGCTCCAGAAGCATTTCAGTTAGAGCTCTGTCTTCACTGCAAAACCAGCATGACTTATTTTAGGAAAAATTGGAAGTAACTTATAGATGACCTTTAAAAGGTATATTTAGTATGTGTTCTTTTCCCTGACCACATGCTCATCTTAATGGACAACTGCACAATTGATTGTGACTATTTTGGATACTGTGGCTGCCTTTTGGGGAAAAATGGAAAGACAGTGGCTCCTTTAGCTTCTTTCTTCTGATATGTGAATGATTACCTGATCTAATGAAATGTTAGAAAACACAGAGCAAAATCTTTTCAGAAATTAAATTTTACTGCAAGTATGAGATAAACCTGATTTGGTTTCTGAGTTTCTGCCTTGAAATGAAAGGTGGCTGATAGAAAGGACTGTCAAGCCAGCAGTGAATGCATAGACTGGACACCTGAAAGGATAATGTTGCAAGTGTTTGAAATCTGTCTTTAAAACATTGGAGCATAGTAGGTGTTTTCTAAAATTTTTGCTTTTTAAATATTGTTACAGACTTTTTTGTTACAGCTCCCTCCTCCACCATTCATAATCTGAATTGCTTAGAATGGTACCTGAAACCTAGACTTCAGCTGTATCATTTGCAGCACAGTTGCTACTGCTCAGCAAGAGCAGTTCAAAGAGTTTAGGTTACAGACCTTCTGGGCCCAATCTGCATCTAACCAGGTCATCAGCTTCTGATAGTTGAATGATATATTTTGATGCCTGTGTGAACATGGAGGTCTCTTTTTCCTGGATATACGTGGTGAGTACAGATGTCAAAGTCATAGGATTTTTCATCCATAAGAAATTCAGTGTTTTTTCATTATTTTTGATGGCCCTTGTTCTTAAATAACCAATAAGAATTTTTTATTACTTTCTAGCTAGAGATTCTTCTTTTCTCTTTCCTAGAAACACTGAAATGTAATGTTTCTAAATTTTAGCATTCCCCCTATGTGCTACAGTTGCTCAGTGACATTATCAAGACAGCAGCCAAGGGTTCCTGAGGTTTTGAGTCACAGCTCTGCAATAGGGTGCCAAAATCCTTACTAGACTTCCCTAGCATGCCTGATTGCCAGCTGAGGCTCCTAGGACTTCTAGACTGCCAGCTCTGACAGAAATTCTGGCATAACTTTCTTTCTGCATCTGGCAAACCTAGGGTCCTGGTGTCCTCTGTTAGACACACCTGGCACACTTTTCCACAACCCGCAAACTTCAGGTTTGAGTATCCCATGGCATGAACAGTCTGCTTGGTGTATATTCCCTACATCTACAGAGCTCTTTATTTCACCTGCAACCTTTTTATATTTGATGAGAATTTTGCAGAGTCCAGAGTGTGTTGGAGGAAGTCTTCTGGCAGGAAGACTCACTTCCTCATTCTCCTGCAGGAGACAATAGGTTTAAGAAAGTACGCTTAAATTAGTTTGATTTTCAGGATGCCAGATAACTTTTTAAATTTCATAGTTAAAGCATAAACCACTATTCCTGGAATTGTATAAGAACTTTTTCACAAAAATACCCTGAAATATTGCAACTACAATATGAATTTTCAGAAACAAAACTAGAATAAAGTACTTGTAAATATCAATTTCATGCCTGACTACCTTTTGTCCTTTGAAAAACTCTCCCTAATAAAACAATAGTATCTGATTAATATATGTGCTATTAAAATATCAAGTGCTAGGAAGCAAATTCATTCAACTGAAGAAACTCATAAATCTGAATAAAAAAGTTTTAACAGAAATAGATGTCCAATTCTAAGAAAAAAAGAGTTTATATTTTTGATTCACATATATCACTCTGACAATACCTATTTAATATGATTATTACGTAAGGCAGCTCCAGTTTTCATGATGTGCTAACAAGTATTATGTTAAGACTAGTAATAAATGTTTTAGCATAATGGACACGGACCTTGAAGCAATAGCATTGCATATTATGGAACTTCCACTTGCTAGAAAGTAAAAAAACCCTGGCTTTCATAATTAAAAAAAAAAAAAAAAAGAAAAAAAAAAAAGAAAAATGATAGTTCAGTTAATGGAGACATTTTTGTTCCGTTCTTTAGTCAAGTTCATATTATTATGGGCCAGAATACCTTGGATCTAACATCTGTCCTAGAAATTTCTCTACCCACACACACTAGCAGTCAAAATGTGTGTACTTGTCTGTGTATGTTTGTGACTGGAGAAAAGCTAACAAAGAAAGTTTTCAAAGCAATGTCTGCGTTTCCCGTTTTGCTGCTCTTATATAAAAGGCCAAAATAATGAGAACACATGAGAATCTTAAATATGCATATATGGGTTACTGTCAGCCATTGTTTGTTGTTATAATGGGTTTGCATGGCAGAGTTTTGGTAGAAGGGAGGCTACAGGGCTGGCTTCTTTGAGAAGCTGTCAGAAGCTTCCACTGTGTCCGACAGAGCCAGTGCCAGCTGCTGGACAAGGATGAGCCAATAAGCAACAGTGGTAGCACCTCTGTGGTAACATGTTTAAGAAGGTGGGAAAAAAACCCTGCGCTACTACAGCCGCAGAAAGGAATGAGTATATGTGAGAGAAACAACTCTGCAGACACCAAGATCAGTGAAGAAGGAGGGGGAGGAGGTGCTCCAGGAGCAGAGATTTCCCCGGAACTTGTGGTGAAGACCATGGTGAGGCAGGCTGTCCCCCTGCAGTCCATGGAGGTCCATGGTGGAGCAGATGTCCACCTGTAGCCTGTGGAGGACTCCACACTGGAGCATGTGGATGCTTGAAGGAGGCTGTAACCCCATGGGAAGCCTGCACTGGAGCAGTTTCCAGTCAGGACCTGTGGCCCCATGGAGAGAGAAGCCCACGCTGGAGCAGGTTTGCTGGCAGGACTTGTGATCCCATGTGAGACCCACGCTGGAGCAGTCTGTTCCTGAAGGACTGCACCCCATGTAAAGGACCCACACTGGAGCAGTTTGTGAAGAACTGCAGCCATGGGAAGGACTCATATTGGAGAAGTTTGTGGAGGACTGTCTCCCATGGGAGGGACCCCACACTTGAGCACGGGAAGAGTGTGAGGAATCGTCCCCCTGAGGAGGAAGGGGCAGAAAAGACAAGGTGTAATGAACTGACCACAACCCCCATTCCGTATGTGCTGCTGCAGGAGAGGAGGTATGGAAATCAGGAATGAAGTTAAACCCAGGAAGAAGGGAGAGGTGGGGAGAAGGTGTTTTAAAATTTAGTTTTTCTTTTCTAATTATTGTACTCTGATTTTGATTAGTAATAAATTAAACTAGTTTACCCATGTTGAGTCTGTTTTGCCAGTGATGGCAACTGATGAGTGATCTCTCCTGTCCTTGTCTTGACCCACGAGCCTTTCGTTATGTTTTCTCTCCCTGTCCAGTTGAGGATGGGGAGTGATAGAGCAGCTTTGATGGGCACCTGTCATCCAGCCAAGGTCAACCCACCACAGTTGTTTATTTTCCTGTGCTCACTTGTCAGGCTCAGGAGGGCTCTGTTTTATAGAAGAAGATCTAAGAACCCTAATTCCTAGGTGCTTGCTATAAGGAACATATTTAGATTATGCATATTTCTGGTGAAATAACATGTGTGATTTTGTGCATTTCTGTAGCTCAGTGGACCTTATTACTGTTATTTTTACTTGATTAAATAAAACATTGAGCTCTCCATAACATTCTGCTTTTACCCAATGTTTCGGTGGGGTTTCTGGCATCACAAGACAGTGAGGTAATTTATGCTGGTGATGTCAAAAGCCAGATAAAAACAATAACAGACAGCAAGTGAATTTGAATTATGCAGTTTATTGAATTGCTAATTTGAAATGTTTAATTCTATCTGACTGTTATACTGCATTGAAATATGGAACAGGAGGAGTCTTTTGGTATATAGAGCACCTACTACCTTGATAACAATCTACTTGGAACAGATGGTGCTAACCCAGGAGTGCTACAGGAACTCAAGGGGGAAATAGCTGTATTACTGTTGGTGATGTGTAACTTTTCACACAAAATTGTCTTGCACCTAGAATTAGAGGATGGCAAATACAATGCCAGTTTTTAGAAAGGAATTGATGTGGAATCTAAAGAACTGCAAGCCTGTAAGTCTCTGTCTGTGCTGCATAAAGTAGTAGAAGTTACTTTAGACTTTGTGAACAAGTGGATAAATATGATAGAGATATGGTAGACATACTTGTGAATAGTCACCATGGCTTTTGTGAAAGCAAGTCTTGCATAATGGTCCTTTTGGAGTTCTCTGAAGGACTTGACACACCTCATTGATGAGAATGACCTGAATGATGTGCTGTACTTGAACATCCCAACACCTATAGACATCTCTCATCAGAGGCTTTTATGAAAACAAGGCAGCCAAGACCTAAGTGGTAACATGTTTTCTTTGATAACCAATTCGTTGAAATACAAAACCTGAGCATGGTAGTAAATTATTTGGTTTTGTAACTGAGAGACAGAAGTCTACACAAGGTTTGGCATGGCATCTGAGCAATTCTGTATATTTTTAAGTGACCTGGAAAATTGGATAGTGTAATGATGCAGAAGGTTTGCTGATAATTGCCATTTATTATAGAGAACAGGGCTATGGCTGACTGTGAAGAATGGTGGAGGTACCTTAAGACACTGTCTGAATGAGCAACAAAATGAGTGACATTCGAGTAGATAAACATTGGTATTTTTTTCTTCCTTTACTTTGTATATTAAATGATGACTTCTGATTTGATCCTTGCCACACAATGATGAGTTACTGTGTAACAAGGACAAATACCATTCTGTCATTACATATATAGTCATGAAAACATCAACTTAATGTTAAATAGCAGTCAAAAAAGGAAATAAAATGTTAAGAGTCATTAAAAAGGGAATGGAGAACAAAGCAAAACACTGGTGCAGTGTTGCAGAAACACATGGTTTGTCAGCATTCTGAATACTGGGCATGTTTCTGCCCTTCTATTGTGAAAAAACAATGAGGAAGAAGTGGAGAAGATTCAAAAAGAGTCATGATAGCAACAGAACAACTTTCTTATCAGGAAGGTGTTGCTTGTGTGTTCAGAGATGAAATTGCAATATTTCACTCAGTGTTTCCTCCCTTACAGGTAGGAATTCCTCCCTTATAGGTAGGAATTTAAACTACTATTAAAACTACTATTTAATTTAAACTACTATTTAATTTAAACTACTATTTCTTAAGTATGTGTAATTTGATAGAAATTCAAATATGAATCCATTTAATGTTAAAATATGTTCCTAGCAATTTTTCAAGCTGATTCAGAGCTTAATGAAATCAGTTGGATGGGTTCCTGTGAATGACAGTAGACCTGGAAACAGGCACACCAGAGCAAATAAAGAGCCTGCTGTTAGAATTTGGTGATCACAGTTGCATTGGACCAGGACTAGAGCTGTATTTTATCCACCTTTTCTCATCCATATTCCATGTAGAGTCTGTGAAACATGATATTCAATGATAGAATATGTCATTTTGGCTGAATGCTTACATATGAAAGCAGCAAAAAATAAGGAGTGAGCAGTTTTACTAAATGTCTGTTTAATGTCCTCTCCCTTAAAAATATTTTTTTTATGCCTGAATAATGATTCATCAAGTTTTCTAAAAACTTTGGTCGTTATTTAGATTGCTCTTATTATTACTAGTGTTTGGATGAGACACTGCATAAGAGAATGAATCGTGAAACCTGTAATAGAGAGTAAGATTGAGAAGATTTTTGTTAGTTCTTTATGTAAGAAAACATTTAGCATCTTGAAATGCAGAAAAGAGAGATATTATCAGAAAAGAGAGATATTAACAGCATTATATTGCATTAAACCAGCGTTTGCTGCAATAAATGTCTTACTCTTCAGGTTGCCATTTTTTCTATTATTTGCAATTTAAACTTGTATTTCAATCACTGGTAGGAGAGGTTATTTTTAATAAGTATAAGCAGATGCCTTCTCTTGCTTTTGGCAACTTTAATGTGAGGGAAAAGAAAAGATTTGCTAATTAATGTTATTGCCTGCTGAGGCTCCTTACCTTAACTGAGCCCTGTTTGTCACAGTTGTGTTGCAAGTTTTCAAGCTTTTTGTCCTGAGGACTAACTGGCAGGCTAGATAGACTGTGATGTTCAAAAAATATGGAACAGAATTCAAAAAAGTAGAATGCAGCCAGAATTTTAGACACTTTTGTGCATTTAATATGAAGTACTCTAAATGTTTTTTCCTACTCTTTGCAGCTTCTTCTGGATATTTTATATTACAACAAATTCTGCAGCTTTTTTTTTCTTTCTTTCTTTCCTTGGGTTCTCCCCTACAACCCAGAGCAAGCATCTGATTTAAAGCCAAAATATTTCTTTTGTAAATTACTCCGGATTTTTTGAAATGATGGTGTGAGGGTAGTGAGACACTGGAACGGGTTGCCCAGAGAAGTTGTGGATGCCCCTTTCTGGAAGTGTTCAAGGCCAGGTTGGATGAGGCTTTGAGCAACAACTACTGCTTGGAACTAGATGATCTTT
The DNA here is from genome assembly GCF_000700745.2 of Antrostomus carolinensis. Classification (NCBI taxonomy): domain Eukaryota; kingdom Metazoa; phylum Chordata; class Aves; order Caprimulgiformes; family Caprimulgidae; genus Antrostomus; species Antrostomus carolinensis. The sequence goes on from NW_010305806.1 coordinate 57,209, forward strand.
AAAGTCCCTTCTAACACAAGCCATTCTTTGATTCCATGGTTCTAGAATGATGCAAAATCAGCTGTGGCTCCAATATACTTGCCCTTAAAGACTATAGTCCATTTAGGGTATTAGGATTATATCAGTTTAATAAATGCCCATTATTTTACATGGTTTGCAGAGGAACTTCTTGAGGAAACTACTGGGATAGTTAAATTCCACAGGTAATCATGTGACCCTGTCTCATTTTGAGATTATGATTTGAAACTTACTTTATTCTTAGTCCATCTAACTGAACGTCAGATGTTACTGGTGTTAAAAATAGTCTGATCCTACTGAATCCATTGTGACTGCTGATGCCATTCGAAAGATTTGAACCTTATTTAATATTTACTTAAAATTATTCATTACTTTTGCTCTATCTAGGCTTGTTATGGCACTCTCTCCTTCCCTCTTCCTTCATAGGCTTTTTATCTTTATTTGTCTCCTATGTACAATATTTAGAATTAAAACTCATGGTTGCTTGTATTGCAACAGTGCCTGTAAACCTCAGCAAGAATCTGCACTGTTGTGCTGTGTGCAACAAAAGATGATGTTGTTTTTTTCCTTTGGGAATCCTCTGAAGGTTGTATCCTGGAGACTACCTGCACCAGCAACTGTAGTTTGGACAGGCATTTGTCAGATTTCATATATACTGTAATTTTATTATGTTTTGTGGTGGCACATTAGTGACCAAAGAAATATGAGCTCAGAGTACTGTGGTTTGGCTTTAATGGTGATATTGAGATCAAGTTTAATTCTTGGGACAATAAATTTGAGTTTGGAAAATAATTAATTTGGTGTTGTCCTTTTTAAAAAAAAACAACAAACAAACCTGTTGTGCTAAGCATCAGCAAGCCACGAATGGAGGAGTGATAGTTCGCTCATTTGGGGCATGGACATTTAATCACTTACATTGTCTCTGAATTTTGACCTTTTTATTTTAGAATACAGCTAGCAAATACAGTGAAACAAACCTTCATCTGCAGTATGACTGCAAGTTGATGCAGCAATCGGCATAAAACTTGCTAGTAAGAGCTTAGCCATACCTCCTGTTTGCATTTTCATAGTCTGCTGGTATGATTTGTTAAAGTATAATCATTCATTTTTATACACAGATGCTAGTTTATTCAGTCTTTGTAGTAATTAGAGAGCAAGTCTTTAAATTTACCTCATCAGTGTCAAATAACATTGAGTACCTATTGAGCTTCTAACATTATGTCTGTAAAGCCTGCAATTGACGTTTTTTAGCAAATATATGGCTTTTACTGTGTCTCTAAAAATTTAGTAATTTGATCCTTGTTTAGATGCAGTTCTGAATAGTTATCCTGAATGACAACTTAAAATAATATAAGTCATGAATAGACCTGCCTCAGTTGAAACTGTTTGTTTGGGGTTTTTTTAATAAAATATTTGCATAACATTAAAAGTATAGGTGAGAGGTCGACAAGAAGGGCAAAATTTGCTTAGTAAAGTGACAATTTTTCAGTTGTTAATAATAAATGAAATGCTGGTACAGTTAATGTATGCAAAATTTTATTTATGGAACTGTTATTTAACTGGCTGTTATGCCTTGTTGCTTTGAAAACTAGCATCATTAACACGAATTGTACCAGCACACTTGTTAAGACTGCCTCATTTACTAGAGACAAGTAATATTTTAACCTACATCTGTGTTTTCTTGAAAGAATAGGTGCGTCACAGGAGTTAGCTCACGTTAGAAATAAATTAGAAGTGGACCAATTTAAGAAGCTTCCTTAAATTTATATCTTCTCAAAATAGTATTTTAAAACATTATACGGGATCCTAGCATACCTCAAATGCCTGTGTGCGTCAGTTTCTGAAATATCTGGGATTCAACAAAGCTTCTCATCGCTGTCTTTGTCTTTATGCTGTATGCTATGTTTACATGTCTACAAGTTGTGCACATAGCTTTGTTTCTTATCTTTTAGATTTTACAATACAGCACTGTCTGTAATAGAAAATGTAACTGGGACTGTTACAGATTTGTGGACATTGTTTTTTAAATTTTCTTGGCTATTTAAGGTAGGCTGTTTTCTAGGATTTTGCTGTCCTTTATAATACTTAAATTTTCACATTCCTTATTCAACCAATTTTCGGTCTGTTCTTGCAGCACCATGATGAAAAGATTTTGAGATGTATTTTGTGAAATATTGTCAGTGACTTTCAGGCTGACTTGAATGGCACATTTGTGTGTATTAGCAGTAAAAGTCATGTTTCAATTCCCCACATATTCATGGGTTTTTTTGGCTTTCCTACTTACATTAATTGGAAAATATGAAGGTGTATTCATTTATGTTCTGAAGTTGTTCTCAGGCAATATTAAATTCAAAGTGTCTACATTAAAACAAAATTAGCTTTTTTTGTTTGTTTGTTTTGTTTTTGTTTGTTTCTCATCTGTGGACTTTGAGTTATGTACATTTTAAAATATAATGGAATTTAGCAAAATTCACCATGGTCAATGGAAACACCTGTTGGCAACTTCACTGGCTTTTTGATCATCAGAACCTTTGAATACTGTTTGTGAACTATGTGAATTCCAGTATGATAAACAAAAGTTGTATATCTGGCCTGTGACTGTGATGCATTTTGCTTTATTATCTTGAATGTCCATAGAAAACACAGAGTCCAAAAAACCGAATAAATGTGATCTTTGAGGCTTGATGTAAGTGTATATTTAAACAGGAGTTAACCTAGATGAAGACAATGAGGCTATTGGTAGGATTAAGAGTGATGATATATGTGTTAAATTAATTTTAAAAACATTTAGGAATATGTTTATACACTTTACTGGATTAATGCTAAAAAACTTTGGTATAGGGAAAAAAAAATCATAGAATCATAGAATAGTTTGGGTTGGAAGGGACCTTTAAAGGTCACCTAGTACAGCTCCACCCCTGCAATGAGCAGGGACATCTTCAACTAGATTGGGATAATCTCTTTTTTGTGTCCTTTACTAACTACTAAAATTAGAAAGGCTTGGATTATGGAGTGTATTTTATCCATATGTTTATTCACAATTTAATTGAAAGAAGGGGGAATATTTCAGTTTATCTGTATTTGTGTTCTTGGTAGGAAATACTTGCACTGATCTCTTCCTTCTGTTTTATCTCCTTCCCCTTTAGCCTATAGTGTGTTCCCTTATGATAGAGAAGAAATATCTTCTATTAATTCCTTCATTAACTGCTGAAGTTTAACAGGGCTTGGGTGAACTGAAGTTCATTTCCCTCAGACATCTCTAATTTCCTCGGGAAGTTATGAAACTGTGAAAGTTTGTACTAATCCAGAATAGGCTGTGGGCAAAAATAAATCCTCTGTGCAGCTTTATGAGAAGACTTTTTATAGAAGAACTAAAAGATTATGCATCTTTTAAAATTATTCAAAAGACTGATATAGCAAACTCCTAAATTCTCTCAGAGATTACCTTGTATGCTGCTGTACAGTTTCAGTATGTTCTAACTGGAAGTTATATTTAGTACTTTAGCATTTTCAGTATCATTTAGAACATTAATAAAATTGGAAACTGTATCAATTGCTTCCCAGAAATTGCAAAATTGCTCTTTCAGTTGAGGATTCCAAGTATATAATGTTCTGAGACTAAATATCAGTATTTCCTGATAATAAACCTGATAAGAGGGAACTTCAGTGGGCAAATGAGAGCAATAATGACATGATGGTGCTAGGGCTAAATGACTTCATGAAAATAGTTTTTTTCAGCAGCATCTTGATGCAGTTTGAAAATTTGGATTCAAATAATAAAATAGTTAAGTTACTGAGCAGAGATGGTATCAGACTTTTTTCTTCTAGATTTTTTTGCCACAAGCAGATGGCATCTGATGACTACAGTGCAAGAGTGACTGCTTTTTTGTTTGAGACAGTTTCTTTGGAAATGATGCAGAATTTTGTTTAGATTGTTTCTTTCACCTTGTTGCCAGGAAATCTGAAATTACAGGAATGGTTGATTGGAATTACTTTTTTTAATAAAAACCCCCATTTCTCTTCTGCATCCTGCATTTACATGTTTTTAGGGGGTTTTTCCCTTTGAAAAGTAAGCACTTCACTTACATCATCATTGGATTCAGTGTGATTGATTTTTAAATTATCTTGGTACCCTGGGGTTTTAATTCTGATCTTTGAAGGGCTGGCTTTGAGTTTTGAATCATCCACAAGTGTTATGTATTTATGTTTTTTCCCTCATCCTTTAAATACTGAAATTAACATTAGCTAATAGAGTCCTCTGCAAGACTCTTAATATACTCTAGATGAATTAATCAGTCCTACTGACTGAAATATAGTTAACTTTTCTAAATATATTTAGCTTCCTCATTCTGACCTGTGTTTCTGCAGACAAGAGTTCTTAACATTCTTCGTCATGTGGAAGTGAGTACACAGTTAAAGAAAAGTCAGGTGTAGAGTCAGAGCAGTGAAGTGCTTGCCCCTTGGCCTGCAGCACAGGAGCAGCTGGTTTGACTGCTGTTCTTCACCCATACTGGATAATTCTAAGATGTAGCAGAATGGCTCAAAATCTTATGCATACACATGATGGATTTAGATTTGGTAATTTGTTTTTACTGTCTCTGGAGTAATTTAACGCCCTGTGCAATACAGCAGTTATGTTTTGCTGAAGTAAAAAGAAATATGTAGGGCAAATTTTAATTTCATTTGATAGTGGTGATAATTCTGTCTTCTAAGTAGCCCTATACAATTATGAGGCCATAGTACCAATACTGTAAAGCTCAAAATAAAGAAGTAGCTATAAACCTGCCTACTCAGTTTTTGTTCTGTCTGAGCACTGCTGCCGCTTCAGTCTCAGAATCAAATGTTTTTCGGAGGCAATCTTCAGTCAAATAATTAATAAATAATTGCTATTTGTTTATCTAAGTACATTGTGACACACAGAAGATGAGGAGAAAAGCATTTCACGCTCCTCAGAATGTGGAACTGTATCTAGAGACAAAGCATAAACTGATGTAAAGAGTCATGCATGTAGGTTAAGGAGTGTAATTCTTGAGGTTACAGTTGGTTTCCTTTCTGGAAGTTCATTTTATGACTATATGGGGAGCAATATCTGTTCATGTTTTTGATAACATAGATTCTCTAGTCATTAAGACATCTAACCCTGAAACACATCCTAAATCTGACACTAGAAAATGATGGGGACTCTGACGTTCTGTCTATTCAAATGTTATCTATTATATGGTCTAAATTATTATACCTTGAGATAAATCCATGGTTAATCTGAAACATGAATATTGTCTGCAGTTTTGTTCCCTTATCTCGGAAAGTTTATCTTTAGAGCTAAAAAAGGTTCAAAGGTGGCAAGTATGCTTAAAGGTTTGGAATTAATTACTTGTTATCAGCCCATTTTTAAACTCTGCCAGAGATATTTTCTACATCTTCTTTGTCATGATGAGAATTTCTGCTCATGAATTACAAAATAGCAGAGCTTATTGGTTATTACAGGTACAGACCAAATGCTAGCATTTTATTTTCATTGTTCAGACTGTGCTCTCAAAGTGTAGGATACTAGAAGAAGTAATCTTTCCCCTGGGATAAGTCTGACTTTCTCTTGGCTCCACATAAGAAATAGTAGCTTTTTCATTTCCTTGGACTGTTTAATGTGGAAACAAACTTAACTATAAAGATAGTGGTAGAAGTCTAATTTCTAGAATTCTGGTGTTAAAATAAAAATCCACTGTACCCATCTTCCTAGAATGCATCTTTTGCTTACTTTAGAATGAGAAATTCAGAATAAGCTCTCATCTGCTCCAGGACCTTCATTGCTGTGCTCAAAGAACTTTCCAAGTCAAGAGAGATTAAGAGTAGAGAAGTACTTGTATATTTTCTTTATTAATATAAAACTGTAGTATATCATAGGTGCATATTTTATTTTATAATTCCAGAAGTGTCAGCAGAATGAAAAATTGTTTTTATGGGAAAGAAATAGCAGTGAAAATAGTGATTTTATAGACAGAATTTGAAGTAATGTGTATTTTCATGCAGGAAATACAAAGATTCAGTGGCAGTGACATGGTTCATGAGGAATTATGTAGGAGGAAAAACATGTTCTTAGCACTGAGAAAAGTGTGAAAATGTTTTGGGCTTTGTTTATACTGGAGAAAATACCACATGTAAAAATTGCAGTAGTAAACATGTTTGATCATGTATTAAAATTGTTCTCTAATTCATGCATTACTTCAAAAATATAGTTGATTAAAGTAGGCTACATCCATATTAAACTATTATTTGAATGCCAACCTGTACTTGGCCTTGGAGAGCTTTGGGGGTTGTGAAACAAGCCCTTAACATAAGCCAGAGAACTTGCCCATGAGAAGACAGGCAGGGTGAGCGTATCAAGTGTGGCCTTGCCCCTGCCACATGTTCCATCTGGCCCTATGCCATCTATAGCCAACCTCCTGACTTGTCCTCTCAAGGTTTAGCATGTTAATATAGTATGTCTGCCTAGATGGTTCCATCTGCTGTATTACTCCAAGGTGACCTTCAATGTGTTTTGAGTCCCTAGGCAAGTGTTTTCACCTCATATTCTAGACTTGAGCTTGTCACTAGTACAGTGACCCAATCCTCGTGATCTGAGTCTTGACACTCCTCATCATACTGCATGGGTATAACAAATAATTAATATTCGATTCTTAACAAGAATGTTTCCTAAACATGTGCTTGCAGAATAGTCTAGAAGCCTAAGTGGTGTGAACAAGCATGCTGGTCCTTCAAACCAAGCTTAAAATATCTAGTCTTCTGACTTTGTTTTGGTAATCTTTCCAATCTTTCAATTTCTAGCTTTCCATTTATTGATGACATCCCTCTAAATAGGAAACTCTACAAGGGAAAAGTCACTGACTTTACAAACTTGATTTCCACTCTTTGCAAAGCCATAAGCAGGAAGTTGTCATTCATTCTCATTACCATTAAATAAAAATGAACGTAGGGTGACCAGGAAAACAAAGAATTTTGTGTCCTTCTGAACTTGTTGAAAAGCCTACTAAACATCTATATACTACCACTCATCTCTAAGGCCTAAAGCATGTAACAGGAAAGAAAAAATAAAATGAATTTTAAGTGATTTGGTAAAAAATGCTTTAAAACAGTTGCTTGATTTCATTGGAGATGTTGGAATATGATAGTTGTGGAAACGTTTCTCACTTTTTAGTGGAAGCAGTGTTGTTTCACTGAACTTAGTATGACTGCCTATTATTACAATTTGTTGATACTGAAGAACTGCTTGCTGTGTAGGTGAGTCTAATGTACTGGAGGCTGTGTGCTGTCACTGTATACTTAAAAATAGAAGCGTGAGAATTCTCAGTGGTGAGAATTGCATGTCAGGTCCTTGAGTGTACGGCTTGCACATCTTGCATCCCTCCCTATGATTTATTAAGGGTCAACTAAAACCTGGAAAAAAAACTTTGTTGGGTCACAAGCCATGTGGCAGGGAGAAGAATACTCAAAATATGAAATGGCTGAAATCCATTTTCAAACTAGTGTTTGTACAATGAGCAAGTAAAGACTAAATGGCAATTCATTAATAGAAAAGAGAGATAAATTAGATAAAGCAACGGACTTCAAGAATTACATCTTTTTCCCTGATTGTAATGAGGAAAACAAAAATAAACTGTTCAGGATAAATTTAGAAAATATGTTCACTGCTTCAGTATAGTTTTTGTATTAATAGAGCTACATACATTGATATATACAACTGCTTTTGAAGTAAGTGCTGTGGAAGAGTTGGCCATTGATAAATTGAACTAACTTGTTCTTTAGGCAATTTAATACCTCCCATGTTGAATATAAGGAATTTTCTAAGAACATAATCTTGAAAGATTATGCTTGAAAGGAAATATAATTTGCACACAAATACTCAACTTTCCTAACAGATGTTTAGTGGAGGAAAAAGATGCTAGCTATATGACAGAATAATTTATACAATACTAATTGGAGGCTTGATTTTGCCAAACAGACAAGAGGCTGATCAGAAAATGTGGAGGAAGTTGGATCTGAGGGACAGCTGTGCTCACATGTTGGAAGAATCTTCACAGATGTGGATTTATGAAACCCAGTTTTATGGCAGCAAACCAAAGATGCTATGACTAATGCAAATTGAAATCTGCTTTACTTATTCATCACTTTAACAGTTTTTTTGAGATGTGCATTAGTTAACAAAGACGTGGACTATATCTGGTTACAATGAGTTATTCCAACTTTTCCTAAAAAAATGCTACCTATTTTGCCATAGAAATGAAATACTAGTGTGGATTACTTAACCAAATTTTAAAAATCTGTAGAATATAAGAAAGGTCATTATGAGCAGTTACTTTTCATAATGCATTACAAATATTTTTCCAAGATCAAGCACCAGATTGGAAAATACAATATTAGTATATACTCACACTTTCCATCAGAATATTCAGATGATCCATGATTATATAACTACATGCTACAGTAGGCTTGTTAAAAAAATTCTCATAAATTTCATTATGGTTTATATACAAATTCATTCATGCTTGCAAATACATTGAAAAGTACTTGAAGATCATAGAATCATAGAATATTGGAAAAGACCATTAAGATCGTTGAGTCCAACCATTAACCTAACACTACTAAGTCCACACTGCTAAACCATGTCCCTAAGTGCCACATCTACACGTCTTTTACATACCTCCAGGGGTGCTGACTCAGCCTTTTTCCTGGGCAGCCTTTTTTTTATATATACATACATGTATATATATATATAGTGTGTGTGTGTAAACATATATATGTGTATATATAATGTGTGTATATATATATGCACACACACATATATATAAATAATGTTATATGAAAGTAAGCACTCCATTTACACTGGGATGTTTTAGACTCTAAGCTTCCACTTAAATGTGAAGGTGTTTTAGTCTTTGCTTTTTGCTGTTCATTTGAATAGTCATTTCTGTAGGAAAGCTAGGCATACAATTCCCATTGGGAGTCAATAATAGTACTTAAAATTTTGGTAAGAAAACCGTTGAGCATAGAAAGAACACATCCCTCAGAATTTGAATGAAATGCAGTATTGAATCAACTCTTGATACCACAGAGACTTTGTGATATGAAATGAGCCTTGGTTTACTAATCTTATAAAAAATCTTATCTCTGTATAACTGAACTGTTTTTATTGGGCACACGTTAGGTTCCAATAAACATTTGGGTTGTTTTTCTAGTTCTTGACTTTT
>NW_010305807.1:0-15640 GCF_000700745.2 Antrostomus carolinensis
AGTCAGATCCAGAGTAACTGATGAACACTTGTACCACTTGCTATGACCAGCAGTCACAAATATGGAACCTAACACTGACCATCTCATTAGCCAAAAGCAGGCCCATAATTCACATTGAAATATTATTTGTTTTTGTTGATTACAATTGTTCTTCATTTTAAATATTGCATTCTTTTTCCTGTTTTTTTGTGCACTACTTCAAATAAAATATGTGCAGTGTGCATAGGAATTCGGTCATTTTTTTCTAAACTATAGTCCAGCCCCCGACAGTGTCTGAGGGACAGTGAACTGGCCCCCTGTTTAAAAAGTTTGAGGACCCCTGGTCTAGCATAATATGAGTAGTTCAAAGAACTAAATGAAACCCTTACTCTTCACCTACTCTTCAAATAATTTTTAAACAAAACTATCAATGACCAGATTTTCAGTGAAGAATGAGCAAAACTTTAAGGAGTCTAAACAATTCACTGATATTAACTGATTTAAAAAGGAACTAACACTGCCTTTAAATACCTGTATACGTTTGCTACTTTTGATTGTTACTTGAACTGTTTAGCTTAAGAGTAGAAAGAAAATTGAAGAATACCGTGTCTTCGCTGCATTAAATGTCATCTAAAAACATGCGTATGTCTTCTGAAACACAACAGCAGAATTGCTGCAGTCATTCTGAAGTGTGATACATAAGTTCTCAAGTTATTATTAACAACCTGATAAAAAAGAAACATATAAGAAGTCAGCATCACATTGAAGTCAGCATCACACTGAATGTTCTTTAAGTACTTTAGGAGAGACGCTTCAGCTTTTCTAGTGTCATGCAGTACTGCTTAAAAAGACTGGAAAAAATACATTAAGATTCAAGCACAATGAAATTTGATCAAAAACTAGTATCCATTTTTCAGAACAACAAAAAGTTTTAAGTAATACTTTTGATCCAAAGAGTAATTGAAGGTGGTTTCACAATTTGGGGGGAACCTATTATAGCAGATTTAGTCTAAACAGCAAGAGGGAGAAGGAAGCAAAAAAAGATCAAATGCTTATTCAGTAATGCAGTGAAGTTTTTTTTTTTCTTATTGTATCACCAGTATGGTATGTCCTTATTACAAAATCTCATTTAAACAAGGCTGAGATGCTTGTCAGTGGAACAGCATATTCCACCTTCAGTTGAAGCTGAGCATACTGAATGGAGCCAAAGAAAAATGTCAAAATACAGCTACAATGAATTGCACCAAAATGGTGGTAAATTACACAAATTGTCTCAGTCAAGTAACACATTTCATAATGTAATTTTATGTACTTTTCTTAGTTTGTCTTTTTGGTCAGCAGACTAGCATTAGACACTATTTTTCTAAGTCTACTTCATCTGCTTTAAAATTTGGATCTAAGTTACCTGCACAGCTATACTGCTTAAAATATAAAGCTTTTATTAAAGTACAAGAGGCAGCAGCTCTAACAAGATCTATAAATAGTTTTTTGAACTTTGCATTTAATTTTAAGAAAATGCAAGCTTTTTACTATGGATAATAAATTCTCTGTTATGGCTGGAAGGCAAATATATACAAAGAAACCAATAAAAACTAGAGTTGTACTCTTCAGATAGGAAACACTTCTTTAGATAAAGTTACACACAATTCTTTTGAAACAAATTGTATATACCTAGTTCCTCAAACCTTTCCTTCATCTAGTATCTAAGAAACAAGGGAATTAATCTTTGGGATGACTACTAAGCAGAAATAAGGATGATATGAGCCACCCACTGCATGGACTTTGGAGCGTATTTAGCAACTATTGGTAGGTTTTTATTCCTTTATTGTTCTTTTTTTTTTTTCCCCCCCTGAAGGACAAAAATATACAAAGGAACTAACGATAGAGTTGAACTTTTCAAACATGAAATACTACTTTAAAGTGACACACTATATAAGTAATAGAGACAAGAATATGACCTTGTAACTTCAAGACCAGATTTAGTTTACTGAGCTACAGTATGTCATTACTGCATATGCTACCATATGTTGTCTCAGTACCTTAGCATATAGAATTGGATTGCTGCATGACTTTCTGAATATTTCTCCTAAACACGATTTCTTCCTAAGCATACAAAATACAAATGTTATGATTTAGCATGCAGGAGGTCTCAGTATGAAACTTGAGTTCTGAGAGAATTACATTGGCTTCCTGTTCAACACCGAATTGATTTTAAAATTGCCATATGAGCACTTACAGTATAAAGCTCTGCACAATTTGGAATCTCTGTTTTTATCTAGCCTATTATCTTTAAGAGCTTAGAGGTTGTGGATACCATCTGAAGTTGGCCATTTTAAAGCAGTTCACATACGTTCAGCTGTTATGCTTGTCAATTTGAAATCCATTTCCAGCTGGGGTCTAGAAAACAGATTCAGATTCATTTAAACATAAACTTTTATGTTTTCGGTCTGACATCTTCATCAACTGAGCATTTGTGCTTTGTATTTTATGTAGCTTTAAAGTACAAAAATAAACAAACAGAAAATTACTTAGCTGAGGAACATTTTTGCATCAAAAGACATTTGTTTGTCCTTGTGCTGTAAATAAACTTGAAGCTGTTGCTAAGTACTTGCTTTCCAGTAAATACCAAATTTGTTTATATATAGCAAAAAGGTGTACACCCATTGTTCTTTCATCATATTAGTCTGGGATCAGATTTGCAATATTAATTCATATTAAGAATGGAGATAATAATTAACTGCTTTTCTGCCAGTGAACATGGGAATGGTTGAGCCTGACCACAGCAAAGATCCAACTGACTGCTGCCAAAGTCAGAGGCTTAGGGAAGAGTATAACAATGAGGCAAACATATCTGTGTGATTACAGTAGTCTTATATTCTCTCCCAGTATCCAGAAATGCATTGTTCATGGACATCCTAAGCAAAGGTGGTCCCTCAGGTTTAACAGTCTTGTATGGATTCTTCTTCTAAGCAATATATGTAGGTCCAATTGTCCTACAGCAACATATACACACTTTAAGTATGTGTTTTTTGAAAGAAACATATTCTTTCACTGCTTATGAATTAACTTCTGGAAATATTTCTAAAAATAGATATATTCTGTTATTAGTTGGCTATAATAAAGATGATCATTCTTCCGCCTAGAAAAATGGATAGTATGCCAACACATTTGTAATGTAATACTAAAGACAGTACTTCACTAACTATTTACCTGAACCTGCCAGGAACATCTAGAGTTCCAATAAGTATATCCTTTCAGACATTTCCAGTTATCTACTATCCCCATTCTTAGGATGAAGAGATTTAACGCAACATTTTCAAAATAAATTACAGTCATTTTCAGTGAACTGTCAGAAAACTATAAGTAAATTTTCCCAATTAAACTCTTATTGTTAATGAAATTTATTTTACTTTATACAATTTGACTTTTATTTTACAGGAACGACATTGGTTTTTTGGGGTTTTTTTGTTGTTGTTGTGGTTTTTTGTTGTTTGTTTTTGTGTTTTTTTTTTTTAAATTACCTCAATACTCATGTCTCTTGTGCTACCATAAGGTGGCAGCATATAACACATTTATTTTGCTGAATTTGCATGTAATAGGTATGGATTTTCAGTGTGCTTTATTTCACATTGTCAGAATTAACACAGATGTGGCTTTAGAGAGACTGCAAACAACATATTTCAAATTATCCCAACAAGAAGTTTTTAATACTGTAAAATATTTTGTGGATAACTTTATGCATCTTAAACTTCCACTGAAAGATCATTTTTCCCAAAAAGTGGAAGGTCAATAAAAACTGAAGTGCTGTAGTTGACATAAACATCCATATAACTATGGGGTTTTTTGACTTCAAAGTTAGAAACTAATATTTGTTGAAGCAATCATGAAAATAAGAAATTTTTATAGCTATGCTTTAGTAGTTGATTGTTTATACTTTTAACTGGATACCAATAACAGTACTCCTTTGCATGCCTTCCAAACAAAATCAGATGTACAAATTTGCCATCAAAGCACTGTAATTTGGATTAAAACATTTTCAAGGACCAGTCATTTTAAAAAGAAAACAAAATAACAAAACAAAATATCAGATTCAATAGGTTACCACTGAGGTTTTAACATAAAAGATAACATGGACAGCTTATAATACAATTGCTAGAATTTATATTACATAGAAAAATTGTGTTCAGATTGGATTTGAAAAGCTACAAAAAATTGTAGCCTTATTGAAAATCATATATCACAAAAGTATATTCCTCTTATATGGAAGGAGAAGATCAGAGATATTGATTGAGACTTAGAATAATCTGTTTCTGAGGTACTTGCTTTGGGAAAGAAGTGAAGGAATTCTAAATGGGCACAATGAAAAAATAAGAGTGGTTCATAGTAAGAGTGGTTCAGAATTGCAATAGGTTGTACAGAAAGGCTATGGAATTACCATCCTTTGAAATTTCCAGAACTACTGAAGAAAGGCCATCAGTAGTCTTGCGTAACTTTGAAGTTAGGCTTTGGGAAAGAGGTAGGCCTACATACCTGCAGCTATGCTTTGCCACACAATATTCTGTGCTTTCTATGAAAGCTCCTATTCTGCAACAGTGCTGTGCTTGGCACAGGTGACCTGACAGAATATAAGAGACTTATTTGCATGTGACGTATGCATTTACTTTGAAAGAAGAAGCCTGCTCTTCCTACAGACAACAAGGACGGTGTGTTGACCAGCACTAACAGCGATAATGTAGCCTTATTTAGCACCTAGGGAACACACAGAGGCCACTGTCTGTCCTAAAGCAGGTCAGCTAAACAAGCATATTTAACTAGCTTCTTTGGTTCTCAACTCTCTATTGGTTGTGTATGCCCTCAGCACCTTCTGTCACTGTGTTTACACATTATGTAAATTAAACTCAAAGATTCTTCTACTCTTTATCATTCTTCCCTCCCTGGAGTCCCAGGTATATTACTCAGCTGTGAAAAAAAAGAACGATCACAATCATTGCCCTAATATCTGTACTGGCTCACTTGACTTCAGACAGGGATCTTGGAATTAGATGGGTTCAGACAGGTTTGGAACTAGATGATCTTTAAGGTCCCTTCCAACCCACGCCATTCTATGATTCTATTAGCTTGTCCCACCCTGTCACTTCTACAGGAAACTACTGGATTTTTTCTTTCTTTCTTTTGTAAATCCAGTCATTCTAGTCTCAGTTAAGATGACTGAATAGTAATACAAGTGTGAGTTATCACATCACACACGGTTGCACTGTACACCATACTGTTATATCAGTGTAAGGATCAAGACAGAGAATTTCAATAATTTATAATTATTGAACTGTTTATGTGATCAGTTCTCAAATTGCTACAAATTTGATAATTCACAACTATTGAAAGGACAAAAAAAAGGTCCTTTTCATCTTATTTTTGAGTTGGCTTTATTAAACTGCTCACTGGGAGAAGCAGGAATGTCATAGTACTAATCCTACTTTGCTTTCCCACATATAACCTTTTCATAAAGTTCCAAACACAATTAACCCCAGAGCAAGTCTAATTTATTTAAGGGAATGGCTCCTACAGCCCTATGCTCTGCAACTCCTGTAAAACCCCCTTGGGATTGCCTAGAAGCTCTTGCTCATTATTGCAGTACAGTCAAGAGTATTCAGTCCAAGAGCAATAAAACACAGCCTTAGACTGAAGACTACCAAAATAAACCAGACATATTAAATAAAAAACTTCTTAATCACTCACTTTCATTATATTCATTTTTCTAGCAGTGTCTGGCTTTTTACATTTGTGTGGAGGATTTTCCACTTCCCAAACTGTTAGCTTTCCACACACATCCAAATGTTCTCTGTCTCCAAGCAAACCTTGTGTAGAGAAAAGTGCAGCAGTTCATAAATTAGTTTCTGAGGGAAAAAATATATTTGTTGGCAGGCCCACTTAGGCAAATCGGAGCCTTTAAAGCAGGCCAGTTGTGGATATTTCGGCTACTGTACACTGGCAGGAGGCTGAAGAGATAGGCCTATTAGCCATGTGATCATAATGCACACCAGTATGTCTTGCAGGGGAAAGGTCCAGTTTGGGTACTCTGGGCTGGTTGGTGCTTACTAACATAAAGCCCCTTTCAATCCCGAGAGTAACTGGACACAACTCTGTAGAATTTCAGCAGAGCAGAACACAAAAATGAAGCTTCTGGAATTATCAGGTTATAATTATTTCTTTAGAGGGAAAGAAACAATGTCATAAAATGGTCTTGGAGACTGCACAAGTCTCCTTTTGCACCTCAGCCCCAAGGCTGAGATGCCTAGAGCAAATTTTCGCAGCTCAGTAAAGAATCCTTGAAAATTAGTGGTTTTAATGTGAGTGCTAACACAGCTTGTAACATGGGATAACTTTGTGCAGGGAAGATGAAGAAGACTCAAAATTAAGAGGCAAAATCTGATAAAAAATACATACATGCTGGAGCTCCAAAGGAAATGAACTTGACAGAACTGGTGGAAATTCTTTTTTATTACCCTCCTTTCAATACTTTTAATTTCCTAAACAAAACACACCATGGTACTGCTATACTCAGCCTGAGGAGACAGCTAAAAAAGGGGGAGAACTAGCTTTAGTGGAACCTCCTGATCCCTCATTCATGCTCTTGCCAGCACAAAACCTACCTGCAGCATTTCTACCTAAATGTGGCAAAAATGAGAAAAAGAATGGGGTTATATCACCCTTCAGAGGCAGACCAGTCAGCAGAAGGGAAAGCCATGATACAGTGGTCTGAAGTTTGACTTTGTAAATCATGCTATTCCTTAAAATTCCCACCCCTTTTGTTCTAGTGTTTGGTTCTTTTCTTCTTGTTCGGGGTTTTTTTTTTGGGGGGGGAGGATTGTTTTTTTGTTTTTTTAAAAGTCAGTGTTCACATTTTGTAAAATTGATTCTTTGCTTTCTCCTGTGGATACTGCACTTACTGCTTATTAACAGTAAGGATGTGTTTCTGTTTTTCTGTTCAGAATCTTCTCTCCTTTCAAAGGGGCAAAATCATGCCATGCTCTGGTTATGGATCTCTGTCTGGATCATCAATCTTCAGTGAATTGCCTCAATAACTGACTTTATTTTCAGGTGCTGAGCCCCTGCAGCTCCCTTTAAAGTAAATGAAAGTTGCCAGAGGCTCAGCATTTCAGAAATCGAGGCACTTAAATTTGTTGCCTATCTCTGGATTTAAAAATCTGGTTTGAGGTTCTTTTATTTTTTACACTTTGCTCTATAATCCAGCATCAAGGGAAAGGTAATGAAAGCAGACTTGACTACAAGAAAGAAGGGTTCTAGCTTTGGAATGCCTTTTTCTATCTGTTGGAATTAATTATTAAAGAGACAGTCTGTTAATTCAAGTATTATTTTCTAATCCATTACAGCTACAAATAACAATTAAGATTATGCAGATCAGAAGGTTTTTTTCTTCTCCAGCTTGTTAATTATGTTTTTGACAAGACTGCTTGTAAATCTGACATTGACTCAGAATTGGCCAGGTTTACCTGAAATATTTCTAACATGACAAGCCTTCCAGTTTGTACCACCCTGAAGCCTGACAAGCCTGCCAGATCATAAGTGGGCACTGAACTACTTTCTGAATAGGCTAAAATCAGCACAGAAAGCTATACTTACAGTTATAATACTGTAGCTTGTTACAGAGCACAGTATTAGTGAAGCAAGGTAATCTCAAGAAACAGGTACTTGCTTTAAAGCAGCTAATACAACTGGAAAACAAACCAACCAAGAATTATTCTCTTTACACACAGATTGCTCTAATGACATTATGTTTTCTTACAGCTGTTACTTTCCTGTAATTTGGATCTCTCTTTTGCAGCTGAGTGGCTCATGACAAGTTTTTGGCTTTGGACTATGGCAGAATAGTGCACTCAGACCTGAACAGAGACAGACATGCTTTTTGGGCCAGAGTTTTGGGGAACTGAGTCAGGTACTGCAGGTGCTGTCTTGTTTGAAAGGAGGTAAATGAGAAGTCTTAAAGGGACCACACACAAAAATATTTCCCGTAGTGTTGCATTCTACCATGCATTTTGAACCAGCTAACTTCCACTCTCTCCATTAAAGAAAAAGGAGATATGTCCAGTATGAGCTACCAAATCTGCAAGCCACCACAGCAGAATAAAACATGATGACCTCCTTTTTTTCATCAGAAATCTTATAAACTAATGCACGGTAAATATCCAGGCAAGTAGGATGTAAAACCACTATATGACTAACTTCAAAGTTATCAGGACTCAAATTATGTATGCAAAATAATTTTCAGTGAAACTGAAAAAAATAAATGTCAGGAAAAGTTACAGTCTACCTTTCCAGCATCTCTGGAGTACATGCAATAATTCACCATATTTCTGATGGTGGTGAATGATTGTGTAATACATACAAATTGTGAGGACCACAAACATTTATTTGCTTCTTCTCATGGTCAACTTCTGCTTGCAGATCTACTTAACCTAAATGCATCCTAAGGAGTACCTTGGAAAGTACCACTGTCTCAGAAGTAACAGCTTATCTTGCCCTCTACCATTTAATGTTTGTGCTCAGAAATTTTATTTACATCTTTTTGTGAATAAACCCCTGTAAAGCTACAGACTTAATACAGTCAATTTCAAGCACTCAGAGGCATCAATTGGACTCCAGTGAAAATCTGATAAACTAAGGACAATATTTGAAGCACTGCACAATATAAAAATGGCATAACCTTGTCTTACATAGGCCTGAACAGTAGGGCACAGAGACTGGCTAGATCTGATCAGTGTGACCACAGATCTTAGAGAAGGAGCTGTATGTTTTAGAGATAGAAGTTTCAAAAAGTTAGGACATCCTTCTCAGGCATAATTTCCTGAGATTACATGGAGATTATAAATGTGAACAGAAATTTCTACTCCATTTGTCAGAAACAACTGGAACAATTTCAATAAATTGGAGAAAATTACATAAGAGAGAGATAAAAGCTAACCAGCTCAAATAACATCCCTTAACAAATAAATTAGATACTTGTGCTACTCTTTATGCTAAAACAAGACAATCTGGGTTTCATACAGTTCAGGAATATACCTATATTAAAGCATCTACATGTAGGTGTCTAAGCTCCCATTATAGACAATTGAAACGTCAAAACAGACAGCACAGCTCAGAAACTAAACTGTCGACTAACATTTCTGCTTTCACAGAATCAATGGACGGATTAGGTTGGAAGGCACCTCTGGAAGAAATCTGGTTCGACTCTTCTGTTCAAGCAGGGCTACCTAGAGTCAGTTGCTCAGCACCATGTCCAGATGGCTTTTGAATATCTCCCAGGAGAGAGACTCCAGCAGCTACCTTGGCAACCTGTGCCAGTATTTGGTCACCCTCACAGTGAAAAGTGATACCTTCTGTCCACAAGGAACATCCTGTGTTAAACTTTGTGCCCATTGCCTTTTGTCCTGTCACTGAGAACCACTGCAAGTAGCCTGGCTCCGTTATATACATTGACAAGATACCCCTGAGTCTGCCCTTCTCCAGGCTAAACAGTCCCAGCTAACTCAGCCTTTCCTCACAGGGTACTATGAGGTCCTTCCATCATCTTTGTGGCCCTTTATTGGACTTTGTATGTCCATTGTGTCTCATACTCAGGGACTCAGAACTGGACACAGTACTCCAGGTGTGGCCTCACTTCCCTTGGACCTGCTGGCAATACCCCTCCTAAGGCAGGCCAGGTTACCACCAGCCTTCTTTGCCACAAGAGCACACTGCTGGTTCATGTTCAACTTGGTGTCCACCAGGGCTCCTTGGTCATTTTGTGCCCAGATGCTCTCCAGTTGGGTGCGCTCCAGCATACACTGGTGCCTAGGATTGATTGTTCCTCCCCCAGTGCAGGATGTTGCACTTACCAATATTGAACTTCATAAGGTTTCTGTCAGACCATTTATCCACCTTGTTGTGGTTCCTCTGGATGGCAGCATGATCCTCTGGTGGGTCCGCTACCTCTCTTAGTTTTCTGTCATTAGCAAACTAGCTGAGGGTGCACTCTGTCTGATCATCCAGATCATTAATGAAGATGTTAAACAGGATTAGACCCAGTACTGACCACTGGGGTACATCACTAGTTACTGGACTCCAACTAGAATTTGTGTGGCTGATCACCATTATCTGAGCCCAGCTGTTCATCTAGTTTTCAAACCACCTCACTGTCTGCTCATCCAGCCTACACATCAACAGTTTTCTACAAGGATCTTATGGGAGACAGTGTCAAAAGCCCTACTGAAGTTTCAGGTAGACAATATCCATTGCTCTCCCCTTGGCTACCATCCAGTCTTTTCATCATAGAAACATATCAAGTTGGTCAAGCATGACCACAAGATGGTCAAGCATGACAAAGCTTTAGCAACACAAATCTTTCTCCAGACATCACTAACTGTCACCTAGATGTCACTGACAACAGTACATGTTTGATTCATTTGTAGATCATAGCATTATCATAGAATGGTTTGGGTTGGAAGGGAACTTAAAGATCATCTAGTTCCAACACCCTCCTGCAGTGAGCAGGGACATTTTCAACACGATAAGTTTGCTCAGAGCCCCAAACAAGCTGACCTTGAACATTTGCAGGGATGGGGTACCTACCACCTCTCTGGGCAACCTGTTCTAGTGTCTGACCACCCTCACAGTAAAGGATTTCCTTCTAATATCTAATCTAAACCTATCCTCCCTCAGTTTAAAACCATTACCCCTTGTACTATCACCACATGCTCTTATAAAAAGTCCCTCTTCAGCTTTTTAGTAGGCCTCTTCAGGTATTGGAAGGCCACTTTAAGGTCTCCCTGGAGTCTTCTCTTCTCCGGGCTGAACAACTCCAACTCTATCAGCCTGTCCTCAGAGGAGAGGTGCTCCAGTCCTAGATCCTACATACAGATTCTTAGTTTGCAAGGGCAGCCAAGGTTTGCCTTCAGCTGTGTGGAAATGAGGTCCTGATTTGACGGACCTTTTTTCCTCTTTACAGAGATGCTAAACTGAGACCCATCCTTGCTTTTCCCATAGCCAGGGAACAGTTGCTTTCCCAGAAATCTCTCCTATGTTTTCTCTGGTTGCAGCATTGGATGATTCCCATGCAAGCAGCCATGTATCTTTCCAACTGACCTCCCTATCCTGCCACTTTGAGGTGCACTTCTGTTGCAAAGATGAAGTCTGATGAATTTGGGAAGGAAGCAGGTAGGATGAAAAAGGCTGACTGTCTCACCCAGAGCACAAGGCTCACAGTGCAGCCAATATAAGGCAGCAAGGATGTGGGGACCTTTCCTCTTCCCAGCTACCAGCAGTGCTGCTACGCCTCTCCAGCCTCTTTATGGGGGGAGATAAATCCTTTAGCTTTTGCTAGTCCAAGTAATGGAATAACTGTTTGCTTCCTTCCACCTGTAAAAGGTGGAAAGTCAAACAGAAACATTTTTTGAGCTGAATCCAGCTCATGGGCTGTCATCTTTCACATGATAAACTATAAAGGCAGCCTGAATTCACTAAAAAGATAATTTCACTGCATGAATTAATGCAAACAACTTCTCACAATTGGATCTTTATTGCCGTGCTCTAGAAGAAATCAGCTACCACTACTTAAAAGCAAACACAAAACAATAGTGAATTACATCAATTCCACTTATATCCATTTTGCACTGTAATGTAAGGTTCTACAGGCCTATAGAAACAGCCAGACTCTATTAAAAAATTGCAATGTAACAAACATCATGAGGTCCAATGCAAAACTTAGATCCATCTTTTGTGCTCTGAAATCTTAATAAAGTGAGTTACCTAAATGGGAAGATGCATAAGAAATATTCTAGAGATTTGAATGAAATTTAGTATACACTATGATCCTGGCTGCATAGCAGCAATGATAACAAAGACTGGCTAATTTGGAATTATGAATTCTGTTCCAAGTAGCAGGATAATTATCTCATCTTGAAAATATTACTGAACTACTTGGCTACTGAGATAGAGGTGACATGGAATTGTGCTGGCCTCAGCATTTAACATCCACTCTAACTCTGGAATTGGCTATCTTATATTTATTTTGATTTGGCTATTTTATATTTTTGATCTGCACAATGTAAATAGATCAACTGAAGATACAGATTTGGAAATACTCGTTGGGCTTTTAGTTT
The DNA here is from genome assembly GCF_000700745.2 of Antrostomus carolinensis. Lineage (NCBI taxonomy): Eukaryota > Metazoa > Chordata > Aves > Caprimulgiformes > Caprimulgidae > Antrostomus > Antrostomus carolinensis. The sequence goes on from NW_010305807.1 coordinate 12,135, forward strand.
GCTACCAATCTATTACAGTTTGCAAGTAGATGAGAGAGACTTCAGGTAATGTGATAATTAGCCAAATGTCTTTCTTCATAGAATCATAGAATGGTTTGGGTTGGAAGGGACCTTAAAGAACGTCTGTTCCAACCCCTTTGCCATCAGCAGGGACACCTTCCACTAGACCAGGTTGCTCAAAGCCTCAGCTAGCCAGCCTTTGAACACTTTCAGAGAGGGGACATCACTGGAAATGTGAAGTAGGTCTGGTAGTTAGGGTCTGGCGACCGGAAGATATCGAGCTGTACGGAAAGATAAGGCCCCTCTCTCCTAGTAGCCAATAGCATTTAGCTTATGGTGTAAGCAGACGGAAGTGACGTTGCTAACCCGGGCTATATAATGCTGTGTCGCACATCAATAACAGCCATTTGCCGTCCACCACATTGGTGTCTGTGAGCTGATGGCCCGAGCAGCCTGGGGTTGGCTGTCGCGCTGTTCCTGAACCAGGTCGCCACGCCTTCTTAGGAAGGCAACAAGTAGGTCTTCTAACTGAAGATAAAAGATCCTAAAATTCATGGTGATTCGTCTGCTAGAAATGCTATTTTAACAGTACTGTCTTGCAACTGAAGTATCATTATTCATTGCAGGCAGGCATTTTTTCCCTGTTTTCTTTTCACTGCATAGGCCTATTTCTGTTCTCTGTAGTTCTGCTGCAAACTAAAACACATTTTTATAACTAAAAAAAACCCATTATATGGTTATGGATTTGGAACTTGTTGCTGACATGTATCAATCTGCTTTCTCTTCACTTTTTTATGCAGAAATTCAGTTGATTTCACTGGGAATTGTAATTGACAGATTTACAAAATTATCAGAACTCTGACCTCTCTTTTATTCACATAGAAATATAAAATTGTATAGATCCACATTCAACAAAAGAATTAAGATAGCTGAAAGTCTGCCTATCTCAGTTTTCAGAGACTGACTTGTTTGAGTTAAGCATCAATTGAAATGGCAGCACAGGGAATCTATATGCTTGCAGTTAAATTGTTAGTTTTTCAGCCTTAACTCAGAAAGAACGGAGTATGCTTAACCATAATTCTTGAGGGAGTTTCAAAGCTTCCCATTTCAGTTGGACAATTTATTAAATCTCTATATTCTAGTGATCTGTGTCACTGTATTTCAATGTTCAATTCTCTGGACACTTTAGGCAAAACAAAACAAGACAAAAACCCAAAAACAAAACCAAAAAGAAAATGCTAACATTCCTATTAAGTAAACATATTTTAAGAAAAAATCCTAATAAAATGTTTACAGTGAACTTGAGTAAGTCTCGGTGAAGCTATAGTCCATGTCTTAATTTTTTTTTTTCCTTATCCTGTGTTGTGATGACCTCATTTTTCATGGAAGAAAAAGACAAAAAACAAAATCAATTAGAATGTAACTCTTTGATGTCTCCTCCCAATGGAGAAGCAAAAGCTCTCAGGCAAATATCTTAGGAACAGGCATGATCTAATGCTAGGGGAAATAATCCACTATAAAAATACATATAAGGGAGAAAGTTTTGCAGGATAGAAAGAGGATCAGAAAATAATCATGGAAGATGAACCAAAATAACAGTAAAAATTATAACTGTAGTCTAAATTCAGAGAGTACCTGAGAATAATTTTTCTAGTCAGATTTTATAACAGATTATTCCAGTCTTGCTATTTAACAAACCTCTTGCTCGCTGACTGGATTCTATACCTGTCTCCTCTACTTAAGACAACAGTCCCTGTGGCCATTCCAACAGCAAATTAAGAGCACAAAAAACAAGTAACATATATTTCATACTATATGTATCTACTAAATCACAGTTCAGTTTTCACTTGTATGTAAAAACAGGTAGCAATGGATCCTGCAAAATAAAAAAGCATGGTCACTTTGATTAAAAAAAAAAAATGCTAGGCATAGTACCTGTCTTTTTAATAGATTTTCTATAGGTTCTATGAAAAAAGCCTCACTTATCTCTTCATCCTGACAAGATTCACACCTTTGTTTCAGATTCCTTTTCTCCTGAGGGGAATGTCCTAATGATATATTCAAAACTTGCATAGTTAGCTATCTACCCCCACTTTGTTTAAGATGTTTCTGTGTATGGCTTAAAAAACCGCCCCAGTTAATCTCTGATGGGGAGGTCGGAGGGCGGGGGGAAGAATGAATATGACTGTGTTCAGATCTGAACATTACCTACATGGGATGGACACTTTGTGCCATCCATTCTTGCCCTCTGTCTTACACTGAATAGGCATGAAAAAAACAGTATAGAGTGGCTGGGACAGTAGCTTGTTTTAAAACAGATTTCCTGGCTTGCAAAAAGGTATACATCTTTTCACATGAAAAATATGTCTTTATCTTCTGTAGGACACTAATCTGATGGACTCACAAAATGCAGGGAAATATGCTGAATAATTTGTAAACAACTGAGTTCAGCATTAAGAAACTTTCACTATGAGCAGGCAGACAGAATCACCTGTTAGAATTACAGTTTGCTAAATTAGGGGGACTGTGACACATACCCATAAAACTCTTCTACAGTAGTATGTCTGTACTCTCAGCCTGGCTAATTTAATAATGGCATGGGGTGAATGAATAGATTACTTCTCTTGACTAGCTTAATCTTTAATACTGAAGGGACAAGGTGATCCTAAAAAATTATTTTCAACCTGATTGCATTGCTGTTTTACTCATATTTCACCAGCATCTGGTGAGCATGCATTGTGAACTGCTAATCACAGAATCACAGAATGTTAGGGATTGGAAGGGACCTCGAAAGATCATCTAGACGAATCCCCCTAAGTCATCTCTGAGCTCTAAAATTAGTCCAAGTTCTGGAAAGCATATCAGAGCAGCTGGTAAAACAATGAATTTGACTCATTAGATCAGCTTAATTTCAGCTCTAAGTCTGGAATACTTGTCTGAAATGAACTGACATACCTTTCACTAGCCTAAAAAACAACAGCCAAAGTAAATATGAAGATAAAACAACAATTAAATTTAAATTTAAATTAAAATCAGATTTAATTTTAAATGGGAAAAAGAGTATTTAGGTTATTATTGATATTGCTCACTCATGGATCTCAGGCCATAATTGTAGGTGAAAAGAATTTTTGCCTAAATCAGATTGCCTTCCTCATTACCTATTACCAGTAACAGGTTGCAGTGAGTATTTTCTGAACCAGGGAAAGACTAAAGCTAATCTCTGGTTTCTGACAATCAGAAGTAGCTAGACACTAAATTATTTTACTGCATTTAAGAGTCACTTGTAGACCTATTCTCCATTTATATTATAGAATTTATATATACTCTTTTACAGAGGCCCCTGCTCTGGAGTCCACAAACCCTCACGAGAATGACTTCCACAGATTAGCAATACACTGTACCATGTGGGGAAAAAAAAAAATAAAAAAAAAAAATCCTCCATTTTAGATCTGCTGCCTCCACAGATGCAGTAACTATCAAATCATAGAATCATAGAATCATAGAAT
>NW_010305808.1:0-19829 GCF_000700745.2 Antrostomus carolinensis
CCAATCCCTGACATTCTCTGATTCTGTGAAATGAAGAAAAATGGGACAAATTTTGCTATGCCCATGCAATCTCTTTGACTTCAGTGAGGCTGCACCCCAATAGGTACTTCATTATATGCTCAATAAAGTCAATAATAAAGCTCCTACTGGCTTCAGCTCTGCAGGACCAGGGACAAACTGAGGCCAGAATGTATGATGTTATTATCACTTTAAAACTATTAGCTTCCATACGTGCCCAATTTTTTTTGGTATTTAAAATAACTGTTGGAGGCATGCATGACTTTTTGAAATTCTGTTCAAGAGGATGTTTTACTTCAGAATATTACCAATCTGGAAGATTTTTCAGATGAAATTAATAGGCTGTTGTAGCTTTTTCTTTTTTCTTTTCTTTCTTTTTTTTTTTTTTTTTTTTTTTTTTTTTTTTTCTCTTTGTGCTTAATTGTATGCATGTGAATAGTTTTATTGACTGCTTTGGAGGGGTGCAAAAAGATCTGCCTGAAAAAGTGTTCTGTAAAAAATCACAAAGGGAAAGTGAAAAGAATGCCTACCAGTCTGTTAAAAAAAAAACAAAAAACAAAAAACAAAACAAATTTGACCAAGTGTGATTGTCCAAGTGTGTGGTATCAATTCCAGGCAAGAGAAAAAAGGGTGTTTTCAGGAGCCCTTAATGCATCCCTAAGTAAGTCTTTGCTGCCAGTTTAAAAGAATATCTTTTTCTGAGGAAAAAGAAAGCAAAAGCAGCCACCACAGAAGCATGTCTGCAAAACCAAACTTTCTTTTAAAAGCATATTTGCAGCCTTTGCCAGACCATGCTGCAAAATGCGATGCAGTTACAGCCATCTTTTCCCCCTTGAATTCCCTGCCTTTTTCTGGGTGTGTATTAAATGCCTGGCTGTTATCCACTCAGCGCAGTGGGGTCACTAAAGATCGGATGATATTCTTTGAGCCAGCCATGACTGAGCGAAATACAGCATCTACATTTGGAGACAGGGCCCCAGTTCTGGATCGTGTTATTTATCCAACCACCAGGAGACACGGACTCCTCTTGCCTCAAATGGGAGGGACCATAGGGTTGAAGTGGAAAGCGTGGAGACATTTTCAGGACAGGGGCTGCTGGCATAGAGAGCAGGAAAATGTGTGTAATGGGTGGACTGGCTCTGCAGCTAAGCCATCCTGCTGCCTGAAATACATGGGTCACCCCGGGATGCCCCTTGGGGTACTGGAAATGCTGTTGCTTTCCTCCTCCCAGCAAGCAGAGGGGAGGTAAAAGGTTTGCAAAGCAGTTAGAAATCTCTGTTTGAGCAGTAGGACAGCTGTACGAAGATATATAGTTATTATAGGCATATATATAGCAAATAAACCCGACTGGAATCAGGACATCAAAAGACTGATGCTCTCTCCCAAGTATTCATCCTTTAAGTACTGTGTCTTTCTTTCTTTCTTGTTTTGTTGACTGCCTATTAGTGTGCTAATCTCTTGGGGGAGATTACTGAACAAATAGCTGTTGGACAAAAATAATGACAGGGAAGGAAAGCATGAAAAAAATGTAAGAAATAGAGGAGGGGCCAGTGATGGTGGAAGCAGAAGCATATGAAATCTCTCACCGTTTTCAGAGTGAAGGAAAGCAAAGAGACTGATTTCCCTATAGGTCAAAAGCAAAGGGAAACCAGCTGCACACACAGAAGACTCAGCACCCTTGCAGGATCTGTCCCCACCTGCCCCAAAAGATATAAAACCACATCCTACATGGGACTGATGGCAGTCCATGCCTGATCCCCCTTTTCACTGTTCTTGAAGAGGTGACAGTTGCTGTTCTCATGAACGTTTCAGATTAAAACAACTACTTCCAGAGCTAAACAGCCTAAGTGAGAGTTGGGAGCCATAACAGACTCATGTCCTCCATGGATCTGACGTGGATGAGATGCATGCAACATATGCCATGCTGTGGATGATGCCAACCACCTGTTGGGGGATCTCCGCTAGCTCCGAGCTCTCCATCCGCAGCCCCCACTGCTGCCCAGCTCTGGCCCCACTGGAGGCAAAACTCAATGTGAGGCAGGGCCATAACTGATTTTCCAGCTAACTCGTTCAGAAAACAAATCTGATCCCCGCATTATGTGTCACACAAATGTTGTTGTTTCCCCGGAGGAGATATTTACCTATATTTACCTAGGATTGCTTTTGAACTGGACATTGAACCCATTTCCATGCAATGATTAACACTGGTGACAGAACAAACAAAGGGAAATAGCTTGGAGTGGGTTGGTTTTTTTTTAAAAAAAAAAAAAACAAAAAACCAAAAAACAAACAAACAAACAAAAACATAAAATGAAGAAAGAAGAAAAAAATTCCTGTGGTCTGATAACACTACAGTCAAGGGAAGGCATTCTGTAATCTGGGAACAGTCCTATATATAGCAATATGCCTGAGTGCCTCTGGGGAACTGAAGCACTTATAAATCTCACGTATTAGATGGAGGCAGAGTACTGCACTCTCTCTGTTCATATGAAGGTGGTTGTTTCTAGTGGTTCTTGTGCATCTCAGAGTAATATCCCCGTACTCCATGCTACCACTTTAAAAGAAGAATAAATCCTTTTTGCGCTTGTTCTGGCCTCTCTGGCTTTTTCCTAATTTCTTTTCTATTTTATCTACTTTTTGCTTAGTTTGGAGAGACCGAGAGCAGACCTTTAGCTTAATGACTATACTTGCACAATTCTTTTGTCAGCTGATATTTGTAGAGGAAAAATAGCTTAACAAGAAGGAAAGCTGTTCACAGATTCGGAGGAAATTTGGCAAGTAGTTTCAAGCAGGACACAAAAAGGATAAAGTCAAAATATTTTATTTGATTACCTAAAAATTAAAAAAAAAAGAAAATCTGTGGAAACAATTTATTTTCTTAAATATCCAGGACTTGATATTGTTTGTATTTTTTTAAGAAAAGTGTAGATGCAAGATGCCCCAACATGGAAGTGCTCAAGAGCAAAATACCTTGAGATTTACTTTTCTTGACTTAGAAAATGGAACAAATTAGTTTTTGTGCTTAACTCAAACTTTTTTTTTTTTTTTATTGTTTTGTTTTACTCTTCTCCCACTGGTAAGTATCCCAAACCTCCCAAGTCAGACTGCATTAACGGCTTGCAGGCCTGTAGTTCTGATTTCTCACTGAAGCTGTAGAACCTGGCTTTCACTGCCACCTCTGTTGCTGATGTGTCCTGTGTCCTTGGTCATGTCACCATATCTTTCATTAAAAATTTTTTTCTTTGTCTATATATGTGCAGCAGCTTGCACAGAGGGGACTGGTTTTGCTAGTGACCTGAAGGTGTCACTACTAGACAGTGAATACTGGTGCCCACCACATCCTGTTCTTTAGCAGCAGGATGGCTGCACTGCAGTTACAATGAACATGCAAAAAATTGCAAGAGGTATCACAAAGCACAGTTTTAGCACTTAAAAGACACCAATATATTGACCCATTTGTGTCGATAGTTATTCCTTAGTAGATGCATTACATTGGCATGTAAACCTCTATCTAGCTTCCATTAAAATCAGTGACAAACTCCCATTGACTTAAATGGAGCAGGATAGAGCCTTAAATCTTTACTGTAGTCATGTGCATGTCTGCTTTTTCTAGATAATGTAACCACTACAATGTAGAAATACAACTATTTTGTACACTTTGCTCAAGTAACTTTAAATTACATAATTACCCTTTCATATTACATATTGTATATCAACAAGTTATTTCTACTTAGTGAGAAAGAAAAGAAAAAATTCTTTAAAAAGTTATTTTCCAAAAATGCAAATATACCTCTTATAGAAATCCCCAGCTAAGACTGTCTATAAATATTAATTCTTTGTAACTTATACCAAGGCTGTCTCACACTAGGAATTTCATTCCGAAAGATTCAACCCTTCCGCAGTTACTGCATGCAAATATTCCTCGGTGCCTATATATTCTCTCATTAACAGCACCAATTGGGTTAAAATAAGGCTGGCATTTATACCAATGCCAGATCCTTTCAACCTTGCTGCAGTGTGATCCTGCAGTTAAGATCAGGTTATGGACAGTTTTACTCTCCGTAATCAGCAAATGCTCCTGAACTGCCTTCCCCGCTGCCACCCCGCAGCATTATTTCCACCCAGCAGTGGTGAGGAGGTCTTCTGGGCTGCCACCGCTTCCAGGCTTGGTGAGGAAAGGATGTCACACTGGTACCTAAATGTCCCTTCTGGCTATCCTCACAGGGCCAAATCCTCAGTGGGTGTTAAATTCAGAGCTTCAGTGTTCTACCTGCTGAGGGCTTGGTCATCTTGAAGCAAAGAAATGGAGGAAAGCATTTTCCCCAGCTGCATTTACAGACTTTCTCACACACTGCCAGCTCCCCCTTCTTCCCTGCCTCATCCTGTTGGTATACATCTGCAACTCCTGATTTTTTAAAGGCAAAGGTGAAAAGCTGCAGAGGTGTCTGCTGTGTGAAGATACGTAGGTAAAGTAAACCCTCCCAGGTCATATATCTCCCCAACATGCCTGTTGGAGTGACCAAGACTCAAAAACATCCCTCCCTCCTACCCTTTCTCAGGCTGGAGTAAGGAAGATCTTGAAGGGCAAGAAGGGACCTGCAGGGACACATCTCAGGGTGGCTGACATGTTTGCTGTGTTAATTAGCCAAGACTGAAAGCTGTCTCCCCAGCTGCCAATGAGCCCCTCATCAGCCCTGGCTCTTGCCTGGGCACCTGGAGTGATCGGGCTGCTGAGATAGCTGCCAGCCACACTGCCAAATATCATCTCAGTGTCTCCTCACACTTCCCTCGTCTGCTGGTATCCATCTGCTGTCTCTTGTCCCCTGCTCAGTGACCCAGTGCCTCGAGGCAAGAGGTGTCTTTTTGTCCCCCATCTGTGCAGCACCCAGCACAGGGGGGCTCCTGTCCCTGACAGAAGTGACACAGGGGACAGTTCTAGCCCAGAGCTGAGGCGACCACAGGATGTGATCAGACCATGCTACATGATGCAGGAGGGTGCATATAATGCAGAGACAAGGCTGAACTGCTCTGTCTCTATTTGCTTTCTTTACACCATCATCTGGATCTTCTCTCAACCTAAGGGGAGCCACGGACTCATCTTGGGTGTTGGAGTACACCCCAAAAGCCGGTTCTCTGCACCCTATGGTAAAGAAACAGCCTTGCAGAAATGGAGCCAGTTACCCTGGTAGTGGTGTCTTTAGGCCTGGTCCACAGTAGGATTTGGAAGATGGGAATTAACATACATTAACCCTGCAGCCTCGTTGAAGCAATGTCTAAATAGCTTATATGTATTAAACACCCACAGCCTTTGCTGTCTGAGCCTGTTACTGCCTTTCAGCTAATGCTTCTAGAGAAAGTCCTAACCAGACACCAAGACAGAAAACAAAATAAAACCTTAGACAGCCTGATCTTAAGCAGGGGTTTTTGAAGAAGAAGAGTTAGAGGCACAGATTATACCTCAAGTGACCCTGATGCTCTTTTAACTGAGAGGTTTCCTATCGTTCTGGTAGGCAAATGCACAGAAAACCATAGCTATGGTATAGTGACTCATGCTCCTCTAGAAAACTCTCCCTGCATGCTCCAAATCCTCACTTCAACCCCACAGTATTAGAGAGGAGCCAGCAGGCTTGTAGGAGATGACTGAACTTAAATCAACATCTTCAACATAATTTTTTGGGTAGGCTTTAAACTTGTTCCATGAATTCAAAGAGCTGTACTGACATAAGGGCTCCCCTACCCCATCCCTCTATATAACTGCATCTAAACTAGTTATCTGTCAGGACTGTGATAACTTTGGGGTGTATAACATACATGTTCAGCTTCTGGAATGTCTTCTGACCCTGGTGACTTTGCAGTAGTTTTCACAAGGTTTGGATCTGGCCCTTCCTGTTGTTCTGTAGCAGCATCTCTGATAAAGTGAATGTTAGTGCCTGGGGAAGGGAGATCAAAAAGGTCCCCATCTGTCCTGATTCTGAGAGATTCGAGCCTGATCCTTCCCTGCCAGTTGCTGTGAGTAACACTGCCCTGCCAGGCCATCCCAGGCAATAAGGGATTCCTTACAAGGAGTAAAGGTGGAAAAGGAGGATGTCAGACAGCCCCTCCTGGAAAGATTTATAAATGCACCATAACTGACTTCACAGGCTTAGTTCCTTGGAGAGTAATTGAAAGAGATGTTCCATATTGATCTTTTCAGAAAGTTCAGTTTGTCTAATCCATCCCCTCCCTAGAGCCAGGTGAAAAATGTTTGAACTTGTAGTGCTGGGGTTGGATTCTGCTCTCTGTCACCTGGGTGTAAACCTAGGAAGGCAACTCTGAAGGCCATGGCAATTTCCATGGTGTAAGGGAGAGCAGAAGCCAACCCCAAGCACAGACAAAGTGTACTGGTGTGTCTGTAACTGGGTTTGGTTTGAGGAAAACCATTTCTGTCACTGCAGGTTTCTGGCGATTTTACGGGATGGGCATTATGTATCTGTGTTCTGATGTGAATGCCAGGGATTTATTGCCCACAATATGGAGAGGAACGATGATTTTGTGATTAAGAAATCAGACTGGGACTTGTATAATCTGTGTGTAATTCCCAACCCAGCTGTAGATTGCCACTCTGCCCTTGGATAAGTCACTTATTCTCAGATCCATAAAGCTATTTAGGCATCTAACACACATTGATTTAAATGGGAGTCGGGCTCTAAGTGCCTTTAAGGATCTGAACCTTAATCTCAGTGTAACTCAAGGTTAGGAACCAAATCTATTAGATTATGATCTGGTACTTCTTTTCTCCTACTGGATGTGTGCTTGTTTGTGTCCATTAGGAATAAGGTGGGTCTGTATGTGCCTGTGCAGCATCTAGCACAGTAGGGTCCTGATCTAAACTGTTGCTGGAAAAATATAATGCAATTACAAAAAATAAAATTCATCAACAGCTAAATTGCAAGAAAATAATCTAAGGATCTTAATGTTACAGTCTGCTTTTGAACATGCTCTTGAGCCTTAAAAATTATTAGCAAAACCCCATGTCTTTTGCTCCTGTGGCCTTTTAAAATATTCAACTCTATGACATGGTGGAATTCAAGATCCTTAGGGCAGTAAGGAAGGCACACAGCAAACTCACCACCCGGGACTTCAGGACAACAGACTTTAACATCTTTAGAGACCTGTTTGGTCAGGTACCTTGAGATAATTTCCTGAAGGGAAGAGGGGCTCAGGACAGCTGGTTTACACTCAAGGATATCCTCCTCTAAGCTCAAAAGCATTGCAACAAAGAGGAAGACAGGCAAAAACAGCAGGAGGCCTGCATGAATAGACAAGAAGATCCTGAACAATCTTAGGATCAAGAAAAAAGCCTATAGAGGGTGGAAGGAAGGACGGGTAACCTGGGAGAAATACAGAGAAATTTCCCAAGTGGCCAGGGATCAGATTAGGAAAGCCAAGGCCCTGATAGAATTAAATTTGACCAGAGATGTCAAAGGCAACAAAAAAAAGCTTCTATAGGTATGTTGGGAAGGAAAGGAAAACTAAGGAAAATATGGTCCCTCTCTGGAAAGCACCTGGGACAGTGAGAAAGCTAAGGTACTCAGTGACTTTTTTGCCTCAGTCTTCACCGGCAAGGGTTCATGCCACACTGCCCAAGTCCTAGAAAGCCAAGGAACGGTCTGGGAGAATGAAGAACCTCCCATTTTAGGACATGATCAGGTTCAGGAACACCCAAAGAACCTGAAGGTGCACTAGTCCATAGGACCTGATGAGGGGCATATGCAGGTCTTAAGGGAACTGGTGGATGAAGTTGCCAAGCCACTATCCATCATATTTGAGAAGTCATGGCAGTCTGGTGAAGTTCTTGCAGACTGGAAAAAAGGGGAACATCACCCCCAGTTTTAAGAAGGGAAACAAGGAAGACCCGGGGAACTACAGGCCGGTCAGTCTCACCTCAACCCGAGGCAAAATCGGGGAACAGATACTCCCAGAAACTATGTTAAGACACATGGAAAACAAGAAGGTGATTGGTGACAACCAACAAGGCTTCACCAAGGGAAAACCTTCCCTGACCAATCTGATGACCTTTTATGATGGGGCTACAGCATTGGTGGATAAGACTAAAGGAACTAGACTTGTGCAAGGCATTTGACACCGTCCCACATGATATCCTTGTCTCTAAGTTGGAAATATGTGGGTTTGATGGATGGACCACTCAATGGATAAGGAATTGGCTGGATGGTTGCACTCAAAGAGTTGTGGTCAACAGCTCAAAGTCTGAGTGGAAACCAGTGATGAGTGGAGTCCCTGAAGAGTCAGTATTTGGGTCGATACTGTTCAACATCTTTGTCTGCGCAGTGACATGGGCAGTGGCATCAAGTGCACCCTCAGCAAGTTTACCAATGATACCAAAATGAGTGGTGCAGTTGACACACTGGAGGGACGGGATGCCATCCAGAGGGACCTTGACAGGCTTGAGAGGTGGTCCTGTGCTAACCTCATGAAGTTCAACAAGGCCAAATGCAAGGTCCTGTAGGGCAACCCCAGGCACAAATACAGGCTTGGTGATGAGTGGCTTGAGACCAGCTATGAAGAGAAGGACTTGGGGGTGGTGGTGGACGAGAAGCTCAACATGAGTCGGCAATGTGCACTGACAACCCGGAAGGCCAGTAACTGTATCCTGGGCTGCATCAAGAGAAGCGTGGCCAGCAGGTAGAGAGGGGTGTTTCCCCACCTCTATTCCACTCTCATAAGGCCTCACCTGGACTACTGTCTCAGCTCTGGAGCCTCCAACACAAGAAACCTGTTAGAATGATTCAGAGGAGGCCACCAGGATGATCCGAGGGCTGGAGCACCTCTCCTATGAGGACAGGCTGAGAGAGTTGGGGTTGTTCAGCCTGGAGAAGAGAAGGCTCTGGGGAGATCTTATAGCGGCCTTCCAATACCTGAAGGGGGCCTACAAGAAAGCTGGGGGGGGGGGACTTTTTACAAGGGCAGGTAGTGACAGAACAAGGGGTAATGGCTTTAAGCTGAAAGAGGGTAGGTTTAGATTAGATATTAGAGAGAAATTCTTTCCTATGAGAGTGGTGAGACTCTAGAACAGGTTGCCCAGAGAAGTTGTGGATGCTTCCTCCCTGGAAGTGTTCAAGGCCAGGTTGGATGAGGCTTTGAGAAACCTGGTCTAGTGTAAGGTGTCCCTGCTCATGGCAGGGGGGTTGGAACTAGATGACCTTTAACGTCCCTTCCAACCCAAACCATTCTATGATTCTAATGACCCTTCCTCAAAATATCTCATATATTTTTCAAGTGTGAATTAGGTTTTGCACCCTACCCTCCCAGACATAGGGTTGTTACGTTGTTTATTTTGCAGTTAAGGAAACTGAGTCACAGGCTTTGCTCAAAACAAAAGGCACATAAATAATAATTTAGGTCTTGATAAAGCAAAAACTATCAGTAAATTCTGCACTGGGACAAACCCACCATCCTCTTGTTTCAAGCAGAGTTACAAGAGTCCCAGCTTTAACCTGGTCTCTGGGTATGGGATTTACAGTTCTACTCTTCTGGTTACTAAACTGTAGTTTTCTGCTGCCGTCTCCTCCTCCTCACTATGCTTATTCTGCTAATAACTGCATTCTTCACTCTAAGATTGACCCTCTCCCTCAGTAAAAGCAGGCAATGCTTGATTCTTCACGTGATTTAATGCCAAAAGGAACACAACACGAAGCAGTCACAGAGAACAAACTGTTTTGAGGGCTGTAGATCCTTTCTGAGTAAGAAAATGTTTAAATCTTGTACCAGATACACCATCAGGTGTCTGGCAGTGTTTGCACAGTGTGAGGACTGCAAATGTATCCTTTGCTAATAGCCACCAGGGAGAAATGAAAAAATGACGGAGAGTTTTCTCCATTCTCATTCCCCCAGGCTAATTCACTCTGCACGTGAGATGTGGGGAAATTCCCCTCTGGCAGTTGGTGACTGGGGTTTACAGGGACCAAGGCATCAGCTGAGTGTTACCACACTTGAACATGAAAGGCCAACCTCAAAATCTAAGCCTGCTTCTGGGAAAGGTAAGACAGTTCCACAGATAAGCACCAGATTCTTCTTGTCTGGGGCACAATTTCTCTGGAAATAGTAACTATCCTTGGTATTCCTTCTTTTTTTTTTTTTTTTTTTTAATTGTAAGTTCCTAAACTTCTGGTACTTCCCTCCTGATCTTTGTATTTCAATATCCCCAAGATCTAGATCCTCTTTGAGGATTCACTGCACAGAGACTGAACAAACCACACCATCTGGGGAGCACCGACGATGAACGGGGAACCAGAGACATCCAGTGCTTCCTGACTGTTATGGTTCATATAATCCTAAAAGAGGAAGAGGGATTTGAGGGGGATGCTATGGCCTTACTTTGAAACAATCTTTCAGAATAAAGCAATTAATTCATTTCCTGAATTAAAAGGAGCCTTGGAATGCCTAGTGGTGTTGCAGTACATCTAAGACTTGCCTAATCAGGACAAAATGGGGAGAATCATGCCAGGAGGAGGCCATTATACTTATTGTATCCAAGAAAATGGGAGCAGTTCCACCTGGCATTTAATTCATGTGAGTGTTGCTCATGGGTTTAAAGCTCTTCTGGTTTTCTCATGTGTGTAGGGGAAAAACAACAACAACCAACGACAGTGCTCTCAAAATAAAGTGAAGGACTTTTTTTCTTCTACTCAGTTGCCCTCTCTATCACTCTCATTCCTTTTCTTTCCTATAAAAAATAAAAAGAGCAAAATAAATGAGTGAAAAGCCAGCATCTTACCAAAGCATATTTGTGGAAAGATTTAATTTCCTGCCCTGTTGTAGTTTTTTGGTTTTTTTGTTGTTTTGTTTTAGTTTTGTGTGTGTGTGTGTATTTTTCTTTTCCCCAATGGAGAGAAGGAAAGAAAGAAAAAAACAGTGGGAGAAAAAAATAAAAATAATAAAGAACTTGACAGCCAATAAAAAGAAGGGATGTTTACGAAAAGAGTGGTCTGATCCTGCTCACATTTCCATGAGTATATCTTCCCGGCATCAAAAGGATCAAACACATCTGTAAGGATCTGAAGAGGGGGGTAAAACATAGAGCAGGCAGCATCTATCAGAGAAATGGAGTTTGGTATTCCTACACTCTCCCTTCCAACTCGGAGTGTCTTTGTGCAAAGCACCAGCAGCCACACAAGAAAAAATATGGGAGCGTGCAAGAGGCTTGTAATTTATGACCACTAGCAAGGGGGTCTTTTTTGGTGTCTGTCTACTGTGAAGGCAAGTGGGGTTGGATGACATCTCCGACCATGCAGCGTGTCAGTCCGAGTGCCACGAGCCCTCCCTGGAGAGAAAGCCAGGATGCTCTCTTGCAAGATCCGAGTGCTGGGCGAGCGTGTGCGGCAGAACAGATAGGAAGGAGCCACAAAGTGGCAGCATTGTATCTGGTGTGTTGGAGAGACAGCGAGAGTCAAGCCAGGCCGACCTTGGTCCTGCCTATATCAAACCCAGGCTGATTTATTAGAGAGGGTCAGTGTGGAAGGAGACTTATGTGGGGTAAAGTTTGTTCTCAGGTATTGGTGCCTCAGTAAATAACCCTCTCTGGAGAAGAGGAAAAAGGAGACAAAAATTGGGGTGGCTTGGTTATTATTACCCAAAACAGGCTGGCTTCCCTTGAGCAGGAACGTGGCAAAGCTCTGCCTGTTAAGAAATACCTGTTAACACAGTGTGTGCAAGTCCAACAGGGTTTGATTCCTGATACTTCAAGTGAATGTCAATTTAACTTTCTGGAAGATCTCAAAGTTCTTCATGGGGAAATATTATTTATCAGTTTTGTGGAACAACAATCAGAAGCAAAATGTCGACACATTTAATACCTGAGTTTTTTAAAATCAATCCCTAATTTACAGTGTCTAGTTTGAAACACCAATTGCAGTACAGACCCCCTTCTTCAAAGCACATACACAACGAGCATACAAAACAAGAAGGCACTAAAAAAAGTGACAGCCAGTTTTAATTTTTCTCTAGAAATGACTTGCTCAGCGTCTATAGAGTAAACCAACAGCTGAGCTAGGAAAAAAATAGTCATCGCTCCTAACTCCCAGCTCTGAACAACATCGTAATGGTGCATTGGCTGTCTAGATAGGGCTTTGAATCCAAGACTGTTCCTGTGGCAGGACCTGGGTGAGGTGGGTGGCTTTTCTGGGCAAGCCCCAGCAGCTCACCTGAAATAGAGAGGGAATGAACCACTAAGGCCACTTGCTCGTGAGGTTAATTTTGTCTGCAGCAACAGACAAATTTTCTGAGCCTCTCTTTCTCTCTACCTCTTACAGAGAGAATGGCTCCCATCAGGAGAAAACAAAAAACAAACAAACAAAAAAAACCCCACATTTAGGTTGTCTAATTTGAGAGCAAAGCTGACATAAAAATAAAGGCTCCAGCATCTGGGCTTCGTGAGGGAGGGTAAGAGGGAAGAATTGAAGGGAGGGTAAGGAAATAACAATTTGCTGTCACCTGAAGTATTGTTTAATGCTTTACTTAAAAACCCTGACAGCCTCTGCACAGCTGTATCCACGACAGAAACAGCCTGCTGGCACATTGATAAAGTATTAAGATGAGCTCAGATCTGGGCACGATACAAAGAGATGAGAGCTCCTTGCAGCTGAATTAAGGCAATGCACACGAAGTAACCGTTACCTGGCAAAGGATCGTTTTGATGCCGATGTCTTTTGTTTTGATTTCAGATCAAAAGGAAGCTATGTGGTTTAGGGCTGGCACTCTGAGCTGCGTGGCTAACTTGTCTGTGCCATTTGCATTGTCTGCTTGTAAGGAGAGAAAGATCTGAAATACATGAGGGAAGGACAGGGACATAAGAGGGAAAAGCAACAACTCTGCACTGGGGAACTGTGCAGCCTTGAGTCCTGCAGAAGTGCATTTAAATACCTGGCTTTCTTCTTCACAGAATTCTGGGTGCAAAGTCCTCCTGCTGTTCTCTAGCCTGGAAAGTCTCACTCCAGACTCAGATCTGAGGTTGTCACTGCTCTTAGGAAGCTCTGGTTCCTGCACTGGGATATCTTCTGGGTCTGCAGCCCTGAGCCAGCGGAACAACCACTTTGTCATGGAAAACATTATCCCAGTAGGCCCTGGAGGGTGGGCACAGCTGTACTGGTGTAAAAATGCCTGATGCCAGCATACTTTTCCTTTTCTTCTGCTATTTGTGTGTGCATGTGTGTATTTGTAAGTCAGTGTAGCAGTTTCTGTACAGGTATTATAACACCTCTAATAAAGAAGTTTTGTCATCCTGATCATGCTGCTGCAATTAAAACTGCAGTTTTTCTTTTTCAACAGACCTAAACATAGCCCTGTAAAGTGTTAAGCCCTGTCAGTTCCGGCTGCCTCCAAGGGAACCTCAAAGTGTCTTTCAAGAGGGTTTCGGAGACTCTCTTTACACCCCAAAGGAGAACTGGGCCCCAGGTTAATGAAAAGTAGGGCAGCCTTATACTATCAGCTGTCTGAGAGGGTGCCTGCCGTTCTGATAAAGAGTGACAGAGAAAATTCAAGTTACCAAGGCAATGAACAACCTCAACATAGTGAAAGAAGATGTAAAAATACAGGCAGGAGCCAGATGTGGCTACTCTGAGGCAGACTCACTACATGTCCTGCCTCAGTTTCCCTTTGATTTTGAGACAGAAGATGATGCTAGCTCACCGCAAATCAATGTGATAAAAATGTTGCAGTCAAGATTTCTGATTTTCTGCTAAATGACCTGCTCTCTCTAAAGTGCAAATATCTCGTTTGTGTTTCATCAGAGTGAAATAGATTGGCTTTTCTGCTGCCCCTGCTGGAACCCTCACAGAAATGAGTTGGGTGGCATATGATCCCATGCCAGCCCATGCATACTGTAAAGTAAAAAAGAGAACTCTGACTCTTTCTCTCTTTTCTTCCTCCCACCAGTCTGGGCCAAATCCTGATCACATTTATGTCACAGTAATCCTGGAAGAAATTCACAGGAGTCAGTGCCTTTAGATTTACATGAGTATAACTGAGAGCAGAATTCATCACCACGTCTTCATAGATGGCTCCTAAGCAGGGAAAAATACTAAGGCCTCCTTTATCTTGACGGCACAAGATGGCTCAATAAATGTAAAGCACGTGTTATATAACAGAAGAATAATCTATGGTATTGAGGGCTCACAGATCCTGAAAGTCTTTTCCGCTTGCAAGGGAGGGGGGAATTAAATAAGGAGAAAAATATATATTGAATAAAGTGCTTGTTGCAGAATATTTTTTTAAATACTGAACTGTGAAACCTAAAGTAGGGCAATACCCTTCCTTTCAACAATACTTTGACTTCCTACAGTCAGCAGATGCAATATGCATAGGATTCAGAAAGATCCCATTAAAATTCATTAAACCATGTTTCCAGCTATTTAGTAAATTTTGAAGAAAAGAAACCTATTGCCTCTTCTGCTCCATACGATGGCCTCTTTGAATGTAATTAACCCTTCATTCATGGGTTTTTCTATCCAACTAATCTCCCACCCTGTGCCTTCCGATGCATTTTTAATACTGCGGCTAATACCGCCACCTAAAATCCTCCAGCAGTCACCATGCAATAGAGCTCTTTGCACAGACAAGGTACTGTAAATCTCCATAAACAGTGCTTGGATGAACAGCAAATTCAGATAAGTGATGTGTTCTTTTTCATGCCTTCCAGTTACAAACGGGGGATGCTCTTCAACCTTCAAGGTAGATTTTTATCTGGGAATGATGTTGGTTTTATACCTGCCCAGGGGATTTAGCTGCTGGGTTTGGGCACGCTGGACAAGAAAGTGTGTAAAGAGGGGCAAAAGGGTATAAATAAACAGTGAAACAGTAAAGAGAGGCCCAGCAACATACATGCAAATAAACCTCCAAATTAAAATGCAAAACAATACTGGATCAAGGGATATTACACAAAGTGTCAGCTTTTTCTATGTAAAGTGTAAAACTCTATTCTCTTCATTACATGATTGACAGAGACTCAGAACCCAATCTGGTCTAGTCCTGAGTGTGATAAACTGTGACCAGTTTCAGATCGGAGCTCCTATTTATGGAGACCCTAAGCAGAGAGGGGAATTATATCATACAAAATATAAGAAACCAAAAACATTTTCATTTTCCCCTTCATCTTTTCCCCTCTGATAAATGAGCTGGTTTGTCAAAATCAGGAGTGGAGCTGGAGGGGCCAAGGAAAAGGGTTTGGTATAAAAAAAGAAAACTGAAGATGAGAACGGAAAATCTTCTCTTTCTTTTTGCTCAGAGTAAATCCCATTCCCAGGCCTAATCTAATCAGAATCTGTCCATAAAAAAAAAAACGATGAGGAAAAAAATATTTTTAAATATAGGAAGGGTCTCAGCCTGTTCCATGCTGCAAGGTGTTCAAGGTACATGGTGTTTCTTTCATGATTTCAGTGTTCTGCCACAGCTATGAAAGAGTGATATTTCTGAGTCACAGAATTATGCTTTTCACTTGGCTCCTGTAACACCCCTACGCTTAATTATTTCATCTGAACTGTAGATTTCCATGGATCCAGCAAAGCATTTAAGCACCTGCTCAACTTTAAGAACCTATTGCTTTCTGGGAGTCTTTCCACAATATGAATTAAGTGTACACTTTACTGGATGGACAGCTCTATAGCATAACTACATTTTATCTGGAAGAGAGACAGACCCTTTCCCAAGGGCTTCACTGCTGTCTACTACATTGATCTAAAATTTGTCCATGAGTATATGTGCCTTTTTTATTGAAGACTTTGTCATATCTGATTGAACTCCGGTACAGTGTTTATGATCAGTCTTGGACAACTTGGAAAAGACTAATCCTGGCACTGCAGGACAGAACACAAGCATTAGGGTTTGTGTATCGGATGCAAGTGTCAACCTAAGCCACTGGGAAGACAATCTGAAGTCTGCTGGCTTAACAGAGAAACACTGCCCAATATTGGCTTGCTCTGCCAAATCAGGGTATTTTAAGAAGGAAGCAGAGCTTTTCTGTTTAAAATGCACAAGCCATCTACACAGAACATGAGAATTTCAAAATATGACACAAGTCTTACTTTAGGAGGTAGTATTATTGTCATTGTTCTTCCAGAGCTGGAAATAGAGGAGAAAAAAAAATGGATAGAAGCTCAGCTCTGTAAAATTTGCAGACCTGGATGGCAGGCTATGTGCTATACAGAAAGTTGTGGAAAAATATCAGTAATCAAAAGCCAAAAGTCTGGTCTCCAAGCTTCCCGTTCAAAGACGTATGATGTACTACACTCCTACCCAAGAAAGAGTAGCAAGTATGCACTAAAAATTTAGAAGTTAAATACTTGTACAGGGGGATATGTTAACTGCTCCACACTTCACTGGCACTGGGCATGTTGCCTGTAATGCTATGGAAATGTGGGTACAGGTTAACAGCAAAGTTTGGTTGCTGTGAGAAGATCTGTATGGATTCATCCACTTTAATCGTTTCCAGGATTTAAGCGTTAGGCACCAGCAAATTAATCTGGGCAATAGTCAAGACAATCTGCACAAAGCTGGGTCCAATGTTGCTAAAACAATCTGGCTGAAATGAAGAAGTACAGCTGTGACTCTGCGCCTGATACTAACACACATACAAACACACTCGCACGCACACAAAAATGGCCCCAATTATTATTCTTATTATTTATGGACACAGATAAAAAGCCAAAGGGGGCATGGTAATGTACACAGATGCTGATTAGCTGGAGATTATATTGATGATGTAATAAAAATTCACTTTGTCTCTTAAGCCGCACCAGGACAATCAAAGAGAGATTAGATAAAAATCAGAGAGAATGAATAATAGAAGGGCGAGGTAACATCGTAAACCCTAACTCTCTGCAAAATGTTCTACCTCTGAGTGCACCCAGTCAGAATAAATAAGGGCTGGGGGGTGTAAATGGAGCCCAAATGTACATAGAAAAGAGACAGATGTGGCTTTGTACTTGTAGTATTTATCAATAAGCAGACAGATATGCGCATCTACCTGCACAGGTTTGAAGTAGACATAAATGAATATCTTTCTAACTCTGTTGAACTAATGATGAGAGGGAGCAAGAGAGAGAAAACATTGTATTTGGAGAGGGACAGATGGACACAGAAAAGTGTATGAGGTTAACAATTAGAAACATACGGGAAAATTATCTGAGTGAGAAAGATGTGAACTTGCAGGGAAAAAACAACTCAGTCTCTACTTGTCAGCATAAGAGACACACATGCAAATCCCCACGTACACCTGTATTTACCTAGATATACACCAGTGTGGGTCCCTCTCTGAAAAAAGGATCCCTCCAGCCACAAAGAATCCCAATCGGAGAGAGATGGGAAAAAAACTTTCTCCTGTTCGAGTGCTTGCTTGAAAAAGAGCAGAACTCCTACACGTCCAGTGTTGGTTTAAGTTTACTGACCATGTTTAATATTTGATTAAACCTTTGGCATAGCTGACTATTCTGATCTGAATAGATGATCCGATGCTTTCCCTGGTAGTAAAGCCAAGCATAAGTAATAACTGTCCTCTGACTACTGCTGCCTTATGCATATGAGTAGGATTTTACCGGGTCTGAAAACCTACTACCTGCTTCTGGATTCTTTTCAGCTGCTCGGTATTTTCAGCCATGCTTTATGAAATCAAACAAAAAAAAAAACCAAAACACCCAAAATGTTTCTCCCAGACAAGGAGGGGGTTGCAATTTATTTGTAGCTGAGGGAAAAATCCTTTCATTCCAAAGTCTTCCCTTGCTTAAATATTTCACCTGTTCTCCTTGCTGTACTTTTTGCTTGTGGCTTGCATTATTACTTGCTAAATACATTAGAAAATGCTCATCAGCTTGCTCCGCAGCTTGGGGATGTTTGTGTGGTTGCCCACACACACAGCGCACACACACATACACGCAGCAATTTTATAAATAAATCACAGTCACAGGGGTGAGGAGAGGGCATGTGGTGCTTCACAAGGGAGCAGAACAGCAAAAAAGAAAGGACATCTCCAGGATCAGAAAATAGGAGCTGTCAGAGTTTCTCTGTGCCTCTTAATGTCTGTGAGATGGCCACTGCTGCTGATCACAGAAGATGAGAGAAGGGGACACCAACCCAGGCTGCCTTTCCCTTGGCCACCTAGACCAGGAAATGTCTAATCCCTCAACACAGGCAAAAAACAGGCTTAAATAATCAGCCTACATGTTTTACACGTCAAATGAGATAAGGTTTGCCGACAGAGGTAATATCTTTTATTAGACCAACTGATATAGTCGGAAAAAAAATAGACAAGCTTTCAGGCACACAAGGAAGTCTGTCAGGTTTTTTTTCCCAGCTATATCAGCTGGACTAATAAAAGATATTACCTCTCCTTACAAATGTTGTCTCGTTTATAACCTTAGACCATCACCGCTAAAGCTGCAGTACGACTTATACCTTAAATACACACGAAGCTATTTCTAAAGCTGGATATCATAAATTCCTCTTTACACATAGCAAACTGAAGAAGAGCAAGGTCTAGGAACAGGATCTGGCAGGACACAGAAGGTTAGTAAGAGGGCTGGGCTAGAAATAGGATCTTAATCCCTTCCTACCTACCTCTGAATGAAGATGACTCTGATGCAGCACTACATCAAAGGCTTATTTTGCCTTTTTGCTTTAATTTGGGTTTGCTAGAGAAGGGTCCTGGAGCTGAGGGATAGTTATGTTTCAAAACAGCAGGGAAAAATATTTTTGCAAGAAGCTGAACTGTAGCCCCAGAAGGGGCTGCCAAGAATAGTTAAGAATAGGATCACGATTTTAAGAATTCAAAGGAAAATGTATGCAGGATTTTTGTTCAGGTGTGAGAAATCTGCTGCTGATTTAATGAAACAAGAAAAGTTAAAAAAAAAAAAAAAAGGTGCAATTGCCTTGGTGAAATTATAGACTTACTGCACTTTTTGTTTTTTTAATCTTTGAAAGAGGACATCGAGCTTTGAAGCTCAAATGAAAAAAAAAAATACACCTTCTCTGTCTATTTTCTCAGTAGTTTACATACAGAAATACATGTGTTTGTGTAACTTTGTGTGTACACTTTGTGGGTGTGGGTCTTTCTGCTACTACCAGTGGCTTTTTTTCTTTTTAAAAATACTTGGTCGGTATGACTCTCTTTTCCCAAATCCTGTTTGGGGAAGAGGTGAGAAAGGAGAGGAGAGATAGTTAATGTGGTCTGGGAGAACTAGAGTGGTGACTTGTGACATAAAGGGGAGAAGTGCTCTCTACAGGGGTGAGAGCCAGAGACAGCACGAGGGCAAAATGTCGGTGCAGAGCTGAACCAAGGGAAGAGGAGTGTGAACAGCAAAGGCGAGAGCTGGAGAAATGGGTCTGTAGCGGCAGAGGTTGGCTATGAAAAAAACAAACAAAAAAAAAACCCCAAAACCCCAAACAGCTCATGAGCACAGGTAGGCTAAGGACATAATACGAAACAAGCAACAAGCCTGCAGTGGTGTCCGGGGAAGGGACCTAACCTTGGGGACAAGTCAGAGCATGTGGTCCCCGCACCCACGTTTGCACTGCAACCAGGAGAGGAAGCTTGGGAAGGGAGGACAAGGAGCTAGTCTTGCATGCAAACCCAGCCAGCAAGAACCCGGGTGCAGCACTTGGAAAACAAATACAGGGGCTAGGGATGGAGAACCGAGCTGCTCAGCCAGCAATCGGTCCAACGGCTTTTCCCTGGTAGTGCAGAGCAGGCCACTGGGCCCACTCATGGCTCGAGTATTTCTCTTTGAATTAAGAAGCTGCTGCCAGAAGTCCTGTTCCTGGATCAGTGT
>NW_010305808.1:19845-29845 GCF_000700745.2 Antrostomus carolinensis
AATGACACAACTATTGTGCAACTCCTTTTATGAATAAACTCATAAAATCTAATTCTACCAGCACCTCTCTGGCCTTTTCCAATGAGCCGGTCAGTAACAAATGATCATTTAACAGCACAAAGCAGCCGTTATATGGGAGAACAGATTGAGGTTAATACAACACACGTTCCCCTCCAAACAAGAACCCAACATTCCTTCTTTATTTTTTTTTCCCCCCATCTGCAAACACTTTCAGTTAAGCTGAGCAAATATATAAATAATTAAACAAACAAATACTTTCCCTGCTGCCCCCGGGCCTTTGAAACTGAGACTTAGTTGGATTTCAGGCAATCAAGCAGCATCACGTTCTCACACTCACACTGCATGCACGCTTCCTCTCCACCTTTGACAGAATATCATTGACTTGAGTGCACTGTGATGATTTCAAATAGACTAGGGGTTAGATAATCGACTCCACACACACACACACACACACATACACACATGCACACTCCAGCTCCTACGTTTATTTCGTAAAAGACATAAGCACAGATGGGATGAAAACACACACACAAAAAAACCCCAAAACCCAACAACAACAAAAACCAACACCAACATACATTGCTGATGATGAACTAAATGAAACTGCAACTGAAATAATAATAATAATTTAAAAAACCCCAAACAAACAAACATACAAAGAACAGGGAGCCTGATTCATTTACTTGTCAGATCTTCATTGTAGGAGATCACCTGAAGCTCTCCTTTTAAATGAAAAGATTCCTAAATTAATTTGCTGTGGCTGGATACTCAAGGTCACCAAAATCTTTTTATTCCCCACAATAAGCTACTTTGTGGGCAACAGCAGTGAAAACTCCCTTCTGGACTACCTTGCTCTGCCAAAGTCAGGGACGTTCACATCCCTGCTTAAGGATTCACATGGTGTTTGTCTGCTGTTTGTGAGGCTGGGTCAGAGTCTAACTATTGACTTCAGAGAGTGTTGGGTCGGTCCTCAGCAAATGGACAACAACTGCCAATTCCATTTGCCCATACCGAGGGCAGGAGTACACCTGTCTAGAGAGAACTTGCTCTTTTTACTGACCCAGTGAAGACAGATACCTTCGGTTTGATCCAAATCATACCGCAAACGATAGGTTTGGATCAGACCCTTAGGGAAGAAGGTGGGATGCAGCCCTTCATCAAATCCTTGAGCTTTGCAGCTCCCTCAGTTGCCATAACAATGAAGAGTATATATGTGATTCACTAAAAGAAGAAGAAGAAAAAAAAATCAAGATCCTGAATCAGTGAATGATGATATTCCTGTCGACAAAGAAATTGCGAAGGCTGAATCTTACTCACACAAAGAAAACTGGTAAAATTGCCATTGACCCTTTCTTGGCAAAGCAGGGACAAATGTATATTTACAAGTGAAATGAGCAAAGCTAATTTTCCACATCCCCACCACGTGTTTTTTGAAAACATATTTTCGTGATCTGCCCTGAAAAGGGCTCTGATGTAACACATTTGTCATCAGAGATACACCACAACCTTTACTGAGAAAAAACATAAATGTCAAATTTACGCCATTAACTTCTGCATTCTAAAATAAAATTTTAAAAAATAAAATAAAATCCAACTGGCCCAATATTGCAAGTGGGGAAATGAAACATCAATAGTTCACTGGAACCAATGTGAATCTTCCCATTGATTCAACAGGTTTCAGATGAGGCCTTAAGGCACCAAGCTTAAGTGACTCCATCACAGAGTGTTGGTGAGTAATTATCCACGCAGTGATTAGAACCCAGGCATCCTCACTGCCTGCTTTCACCCACCAGACAATGCCCTTCCTTTGAATGAAGTTGCAGACACAGGCAGCAATTTAGAGGCTGCAGCTCTGAGGTGTATTAGCCACTAGCAAATAATAGAGAAGGAATGGCAATGTTTGCTTTTCTTGTTTGTTTATTTGTTTGTTTAATTTGGTGCTAACTTTAACTAACTCAACAGTAGAATGTAAAACCTAACACAATTCTATAACCCTTATCTCCTGTAAGATTTTTATATGCATTTTCTTCCAGTGTTTCTGTGGGTTGGCTCGGGTTTTTTCTTTCCTACTCTGTCAACAACTAAACTTGGAGTTAAATCATTTGTAAGATACTCTTTTCTTTGGTATCAAAATTGGCTAGATCCAGACTCTTGCAAATAAACATGCAGCAATGGTATACTTTTAAAGACTTTGCCAAAGGATTTTTGTTGGTTGTCTTGCCCGTTCCTCACTTCCATTCCTACTTTTCTCATTTATTGCCAGTATCTTGAATAAGATTTATTTTTCTTAAAAGAAAAAAAAAGTCCATAATAAATTATACAAAAAAAAAAAAAAAAGATAAGAAGGAAAAGAAAGCAAAAAAATTACCAGACTCCTTCTGAATTCACAAAACAGAACAAAACCCACAGAACATCACAACTGAATAACAATATATCTTTATAAAAGAGGGTGAAAAATTACATCCTCATCCACACATTATTGAAGATGGACTATGATCAGATAAATCACTTTTAAAAGCAATTAAATGCTCACAAAAGAAAAACACTTGCACTGTAAACTGAGAGAAGGCATAACGAAATGCAACCGTTTTGAAACTACCGCACGAAAACTGGAATGAGACAATTCAAGCTGAACGGTAAAGCAAAGGAGTGAACTAACATATGTGAATAAGGCCACCTATTGCTGAAGAAGGAGTAGTTAGGAAATTCAGAAGCAAAGAGGTCTGTGTATCTGGATTTAGATGAGTAACAACCTCAAGGAAGTCACATTGCGTATTATCAGTCATTTTGCCTAGACGAGCGGCATCTTGCAGAACTGCCCATAACTTAGGGCCCAATCCGAACACCACTGCAGGCAAGGTAAAGTTTTTCTGGAGACTTCGACAGGCTGTGGAGCTGGTCTGTAGCTGCTATGCAAAGTCTTTTCCCATCAATTATAGATTATACATATCACAGAATATACATTACTTCCACCCTCTCCCCCAGCATTTTTAAAACGGTGCTAAAGGTGTGAAAAAAATAGAAACCAAGCACATTTATTTCACTGGCATGTAGAAAAAGTGCTTTGTAGGATATACTCCTTTTCTGACAGGGGATAAACTGCTCGACCAAAAAGGTCCTGGCTGCTCTGAGTTCCTCAGGCTTCTGGCTTCTTTGCAGCTACCATGCAAAGATCTGATCGTAGAGAAAGAGGTGTCTCGTTTCTGTCTGGGTCAGGTGAAATAATGAACAAGAAACAGAGCAGAGTTGTTAAGGGACAAGAAAACTGAGTTTTGTCTGGGTTAGCTTTCAGAGAGGTGCAAGCCAGTTCAATCTCCTCAGCAAAGGCATGTCCCTCTCTCTCTCTCCCCAACCTTTTACGCACCATTACAAAGAAGTGCATCTTTACCTTATTGTATTATCAGAATCAATCAATATTATTAATATTACATATAGGTAATTCTGTAAATTCTTCATAGCTCTCCTCCCTGTCTGTTAACAGCAGGTACATTATACAGCCTCTGGTTAGATTGGCCAACCAGGCTATCGATAGTCTTAATAAGCAATATCTATATTGTGACCTTTGCTCACAGAACTGAATCTCTCCTATAGGGCTGTCAGATTCCCTAAAGAAGTATTGATAAGATCATTACTGTATTGCTACATATAATTTTAGGTGTGATTTTCACTCACCCTCAAGCATCTAGTAACCTAATACTTTTTTTTTTTTTTTCTCCTAAAGCATTGGCCCTTTTACAATTGATCAAATAGTGAATTAGAGCATTATAGAGAGGAAACATAATCAGGGGATTTCTACAAGCACACTGTGATATATCTTTTGATCTTCTGACAACCTTCATCCCTCTGGATCCTAGGAAGGAAGCACTGTTTTATAGGGATATTATTAGGCTGATGTTGCTTTATACATCTACCTGCAAGAAGCTACCGAATCCGACAAAGATATTTGTGTGCGTTTGCAGTGAGTGATGCATATTATGTGATGCGAATCTATCCTTAGGGACTGAAAAGGAGAGGAACTATGTGCAAATGTAAGTCTGCCCTTTCAATACATGTGTGCATACGCAGTCTCTGTGTATTATACGCACAGGCATGTGAATTAGAAACAGGCCAAATATGCAGTCAGATCTCATCAGACCAACTCTGTCTGCAAAGCTCCATTTTTATTCTGTTTGAAGAAGCTTCATGTTCAGAGTTATCTGCCCCAGCGCACTGGGAAGTCAGCCGGGTTACCTCTAAAATATTTTGGAGACTCAAACACAATGTACAAATAAACCAGACATGGATTAATTAAGTGTGACTGTATCATTAAATTAGTATAATGAAAAAACAGCTATGTATCATATTAAACTCTGGATACAATTCCAGGAATAGCCTGTTAAGTCACCTGCCACTTTCACACAAAAAGTATGATCTCTGTACTGTCTTTTAGAAAGGAATTATTTGGAGACATATATCAGCCTGTATGTACTGAATGCATGTTTTCATTAATACGCACATATAAGAAATGGTTGTACATGTGTGCAATATACAGGCATAGAAGGCACACTTGTACCTTTCAGCATATGCACTTTCACATAAAAGTTAATTCTGGGCTGTGCCTTTGAAGCAACCTATGTCCTTTTTATGTTTTCCATATTTAAATAAGGAAAGTAGAGACCTCAATAACATAAAGGGGAAAGAAGAGCCTGTGTTACGAACTGTGTCTGCACTGCACCTTGGTCTATGAAGCCATAAGCAACTTTCCGGTGGCAAATTTATTTGACAGACCTAATAACAGTAAAGGCCCTTCTCACCGACAACTATATATCCCTGGAAGCACAAACTTTGCCAACAAAGCCATCTATGAAATAGTTAATTCTGAATGATGACTGTCCATGTTCAACAAAGGAGGGAGAAATAAACAGATAAGGGTGAGGTAGATCGAAATCTGCATGCCTCATTGGCTGAGCTGTCGGATATTTCTAATGCATCTGAAGGGTTTGTTACTAAGAACCTGTTAAATATCTTTAAACCTTTGATCTGTAGCCAGTCTTAACAAAGGTGACAATTAATTAAAGGAGAGTGCATTGCAATAAAGTTACATCATGGTCAGTTTATATATACTGTCCAAAGCTGGTTCACAGAAGTCACTGTCAATTAAAGTCTTCTTGGAGTCCAGTTCATTATCAATTTTCCCCCCTTGCCTTGATCGATATTTTTGGCTGCTTCTGCTTGACAAACTTAACACAATGTCTATATCTATATGTCTTGCCATTCATTTACATGGAATAGATGGCCGTATATGATTTATTTTTGGCTACTACGTATGGTCAGGCACTTTATTTGAGAGGTTTAGAGCTCTCATCCATCTTTATTTTAAGGAGCGACAATAATAAGCCTTCTCTTCCTTCGAGGCGATGTCAGTTGGATATAATGAATGCACATTAAAAGCTGCATTCACCTGTGTGTGCATTCAGGCTGTGGCTCACAGTGACAAAAGCAAACAAATGCAATGTCTGTGGTGACATCCTGACTCCAGCCCACAACAAGCAGTGCGGCACAGACAAAATGATTCAATAGATCCTGCGATCCCCAAAATGCGATGATGCATCTTGAGGAGTTAGGGAGAGAGAGAGAGAGGCCCTTATAATATATACCCCAGCTCAGTCAGTGAAGTGATGGTGGAAGAAAAGCCATAACTTTAACTTACCATAGTTATTATTTTTCCCTTTTTCCACTGCAGATTTTAATACATAAGGATCAGACCACCATGACAAACCCCAGGCAACAGTCATACGGGCATCGGTGGTGCAGTTAAGTGAGTGAGAAATGTGGCAGGGGTCAGGCTTTTGTCGGTTCTTCAGCTTTGTTTTAGTTTTAGTTTCACTTACAGGAGGAAAGATAAGTTAGGGGACAAGCTATCAAGCATAGAAGCCAGTAGCATTAACTGCAGTTGTTGTGGTTTGTTACACAAATCCACAATCTGGAATTTTAAAGGGAATGTGTAATACAGAGTAAGTGGAAGCCTGCACCAGGATTTCCAAATGTGAACCCACCAAAGTGACAGTAAAAATCTCACTGATTTCTGCCCAGCAAGCAGGTAACTGGCCTTTGCTTCCTAAGTGAAGATGATGCAGGGATTGATGAAACACCAGCCTGTTTGTTAAGGCCAGGATTCATCTTAGCTTCCTCACCTGCTTCGTGCAAACTCTTACGGGGCAGAAACCAGGCAGTGCTTGGTGGACTGGTTTTGCTGAGCTTCTCAGCCTCCTGCTGTTATGGAATATTATTGTAAGTCTACAGCCAACACCTACCTGAGTCTTTGGGCATCTGATGTTTTTTCTCTATTTTAAATGCAGGTAAGCAGCCTGACAGCCTAGATCATCTCCCCCACTTTTTCTCCCTTGGAACCATTACTGCCTGTCGCATAAACCCGCCTCGGTTCACACTTGATTGACGGGAGGGACGGTAACAGCTCCTTTAGTGTCGTTATGGTCTGTCGGGTCAGTGCGGCTGGTATGCATGCGCACAGGGTATGCATGATAAAAAACACCCTGATGTCTTGCTGAAAAATGGGACTATGCATTTCCAGCTCTTAAGGCTCAGGGAGGTCCTCCTCGATCATCCAGACCTTCTGCCCCTTGTTCTTGACCACCTAGCATAGAGAGTCCTCTGCCCACGCTCCTTGACAGGTGCAATCCACTTTTCGGTTGAGCACAAGACACTTTCCGCAATCTCGCTCACTCTTTACCCAGGCAAAATTTCCAGATACTCTCTGACAACTTCCTTCAAAAGACTATTCCATCAGCTGCCTGGCTTTTATTATACTATGCAATTTGAATCCTCTGCTAAAGAAAGCCCTGTCTGTGGCACTGGTCACTGGCCGATGCAGGATACAGGACCAGATGAACCACATTTTTCATCCAAGGTGACAAGGATCCTCAATTTTTTCCCCTACTTTAGTGCTGATGTTCCTGATGTCTTCTGGCTGAATACAGGAAAGCAAACAAACAAACAAACAAAAACCCCCTGTTCCCTGTGTATGTTGTTAGACTTCAGAAATTAGTAAGTTCCTGATTTATCCTTAAATTAAAACCTTGGTTTGGCCAAGTAAATACTATGGCATTTGGTTGTTATTGCTGGTTTTTCTCTTTTTTTTTTTTTTTTTTTTTTTTTTAAAAAAAAAATAAGTACCCTTTTTTTTTTCTTCCCTAGAATGACCAAAGCCACCCCTATAAGTAGATATGGAGGGACAAAACCAATCATAATCCATAAAAGTGTAGGAAATATTAGTTTAAACTGGAGAAAGGTAAGAGAAGAAACAAATGATCTAGAAATGCAAACTTTAATTTCTTTCTTTCCTCCACAATATATGACTTAAAAACAAATCCATTCTTGTAAGGATGATTAGTTGATATGGTAGTGGGGCTAGCTGAAGAACAGCTTTCAGTGCAAAACTTAACAGCCAAGCGAGAGATCCCAGAAAATTGGAGTTTGTATTGGAAATGCTGACACAACCGTAACAACAGTATCATAACTGGCTGCAGCTGCTTTTAGAAACCAGAATCCGTGTCCAGACTCCTGAAAAAAGAGTTAAAATATAGGCTTCTAATTTATGAAGCAATCTGGGCTATCTGTTTGACATTATCAAAACACATACACGCTCATCTGTACGGAAGATTATAATGTGCAGGGGGTTGCTTTTTTCCTCTCTCTTCCATCAAGCTATCCAATTGCATTTTGATTGTTTTAAGGGGTTGTTCTTTAGACCTAAGGCATAAAGCCTCCTCTGTTTTATTCCAGTTTATTTGTGCATTTACCTCCCTAAAACTTGTTTGGTTTACTACCATACTAAATGCTGCATGTGTTGCTTTCAGCCAGGCAAGCCTTATGTTTCAATTACAGAGGAGTTTATTCTGCACCTGTATTGCGTTGTGCTTCTTTTCAACTAAATTTCCATTTCCCAAAGGCTATATGCATGAATGTGTAGACATCTATTTTTTCTATATGTATACACAGACACAAATCTATACATTTATACAAATATATAAATATATCATCTTAACTGAATGCTCATTTTCATTGCACCTTTTAATTTCTCAGACATCAAAAACCTTCATAATCATCCTTAGACTTAACAAGGTTTTAATTTTCTATAATCTATCTTTGCAATCAAACAGAAAAGAATATAATGAATGGAAGCCTTGTTTACCTACCCCCGAGGTGTCTTAAATTTCAGAATTATTTATACTTTTGAGAAGGTAAAGCAACAAAAGAACTAAGCTATTCTTTTCATACTGCATTTTTATAGCCGCATTGAATTCTTATTGAGTGAGGTTTGGGTCAGGTAGGAACATCTTCCTAACCACGGGACTGCAGTGGTGGATTTCAAGGAGGTTTGGGGTTTTTTGTGAATTTTTTCACCCCCAAGTAAGGATTGAAAGAATGTTGTAGCTCCCAGGTCTATGGAAGACTCTTGCTTTCCCACTACACTTTATCTCCACTCTTTAAGTGCACTCACCCGCGTGCGTTTCGGTAAATCTCAGTTAAGTGTGGAATGCTGATTTTGTCTGACTTACTAAATAGAATATTATGGAGACCTGTGTGTTTTAAATTAAAACACATTCCAGGCCCTGGGTACAAGCAAGCTTCAACAGAAAAGGCTGTTTAAACCTATAGGGACAGTCCTATATTTAGATTACATTAATTCATAAATATTATACTAAATACCACTTAAATTGGCCTTAAATGACTTCAAAGATAATGCATTATAATATGGCTGTCCTGAGAGCACTAACCTTTATGTCTCCCAGTAACTCAGCCTTTAAGCATACTCCACTGCTAGACAAGAAGGAGGGAAGTTATGAATGAATGGTTTGCTAAATTGTTCAAGTGTGATTAGTTAACTCCGTGCATGAGTGTGTGTGTATGTGTGTGTGGGTGCGTGTGAGAGCGTGTGGGTGGGTCAGCTCAGCCCCGGTAGATTTCTACCCGCAGATCTCAGCCTCTTCCCAACCCTAGAGCAAAGTACCACAGCAGGAGCCTGATCCTGTCCTGTGTGGAGAGAAGCGGGGATGGGTGAAATATGCAGCAGCTATCCTCATGCCATGGAACCTTGTTTTCTTGGGGATCTGACAAGCCTTTCCCACCTTCCCTCACATACTGCTTCCCCCATACTCTTCTCTCTTCGGGTGTCTGCAAGAGATTCGTGCTCCCCTCCCTTTTCCCTAGTATTTGGCCTGGTATCAGCCGGGGCTGCTGGTGAGAGAACCTGGGACTTGACTCTCCTTTTGTGATAGTTTTTTTTTGAGAGGGCGGTATAGTCATATAGTTTACCTTCAGGTTCTGAACTTTCAATTTAATCCTGCTATACAGGAGCACCACAATAGGATTTCTCAATAATATTTTCAAGAACACACATCCTGTCCTCTCATTTCAATGGATTCACACCTGAAATCACTCTGGTTGCTACATTTTTACTTTAAGCTAATTCCTTGTCTCTTCCCTCCTCCCAACACAAACCCATCTTCTCTCCCTCCACACCCAAGGTTTGCTCTCCAGTTTATTTAAGGAATAAACTACACTTAAATTAACCCTTCATGGTATACTACTGCCACAGTCTTATCCCCCGGATTAGGAATGAAATCATCTGAGAGTGATGGACCAATTAATGTATAAGCATTATGGATCATTTATGGAAAGCATCTTGGGGTTTCATATTGCCACCCTACCCCTGAGACCCAACTTGCACTGTCTTTATGCGATTCTTCACCTATGCCTGCAAAGCAAAGCCAAAATAAGGAGATATGAGTGAATACTATGCTTCACATGACTGCATTTAGAGAAGGAAGAAGAAAAAAAAAAAAAAAAAGATTAAAAATGAAATAAAATGAAACAGAATAATAAAAAAAAGCCAAACACAATCCTCATCCTTCAAAGCCCCATCATGCTTTTTGACTTAATAGTAATTAATCACTACTGGCAAGAAAGTAATTTTTTT
>NW_010305809.1:0-7134 GCF_000700745.2 Antrostomus carolinensis
GTATATCTACCCATCAAAAGAACCAGCCACAGGAACTTCCATGGACAACTACAGCAGTGACAAATCTTCTTGTATGTTACAGGGATGGTGAGGACAAAAAAAAAAAAGATTTTTTTTCTTTTAATTTAATGCTACAAACCAAAACCAGACTGAAATTCTCCTCCAGCTCTGTTGCAGTGTAGCCTCACTGCTGCTAGAAAGTTTGACAGCAGCATCTATATCAGTCCTTCCAAAGGTCTTTTTTAAAGAGGTGCCTGACTGAAGTTATCTACTATAGCAGTCTGCATTCTTCTGGTCCTGAATACTCCTTGTCCTAATATGCAATTTGCTACACCTAGACAGCATTTCCCTCCTATTCCCAGCATAGAATGCCCTCAGGTAGTTCCTTCTTTTTTCCCTTTTGCAAGGAGAGATGAAAGCACTATTCAGGAAATATTTTCTTTTCAGAATCTTTTTGCTCTGTTGTGCTTCCTCTGAAAAAAGAATGCAATTTTTGAACACTGTGTATACCATGAGCCCTGTTTTTTTACTCTCAGATTTAACAAAAAAAAAAAAAAAAAAAAGAAGAAAACCAAATAGTTAATAATCACTTCCTTTTCTTTTACTCCAGTGACAGCCTTCCATTTCACATTTTTATTAGTAGACTGATGAATGTTAAAGATATGTTTTAGTACAGCAGATGCATGTTGGTTGGAATGTAACTCTAATAATAATAGCATTTTGACCTACCAAGTATTCAAATAAATTAACGTTTTTAACATTTGTTATCCTAATCAGTGCAGAACAGCTGCTTGAAATTTGACTTGGAAGATGCTTCAATGGTGAGTTCTTGGTGATGGACTTAGATGCTTGAACAGTAAGACATTATATGCTATTAAAGCTATTAAATGCCTAGCAACTTTAAAAAAAAATAACCTTTTAGTATTTTTATTCAGTCTAAATTTCTCATCAAATGCCTAGAGAATTCCGATCTGAATTCCACATGTGATTAGAAGTTATAAATTAGAATAAATATATAAAAATAAGGTTATTTAGTGTGATTGCAGTTTTGAACAAGTTCGGAAATACCAACTGTATATTCAAGACAACACTTATCACTACTAAAGTAAAAATTATATTTCATGCATCTTTTATTTGAAAGTAACTTTGTAGATGTCCTTTGAGATCCAGGAGGAGAAAATGTTTCAAAACTTACAGTATAGGGAACAATGCTATTGGTACGCTGTAAGATGAAAACTATAAGCTCATGGTTTATTTAAAAGCATATAGATGACTTGCAGAATACATTATAATATTCAAACTGAGATAAGAAAAGATAGGCTTGCATTCATATCTTTCATGGGTTATTTAATCTAATTTCACTACTAATAATACCCCATTCTGTTCTGAAATTTTTCGTTCGTTGAGTGAAGTTTCTATTGCTTCTTTGTTATTACCATGCATCTTTTTCTTCTCTCCTTTTCTAGTTAACTTTCATTTACCTGTTTTTTGTACCATTTTCTTCCATCTAAAATGGAAATATTTCTTCTACACTGCATTCACAATCACCATCTTTATTGTTAATCCTGAGAACAGCATTACTAATGAATTCATTATCATTTTAATAACATAAAAATAAGTTCATTACCTGATGAGACGCAATTTTCTTCATATGCATTTTGAGACCCTTGATTTTCTTTCATTATAATCTTCCAGATGTGTAGAGATGGCTTTAAGAAAGCCAACGCACAGATGGAACTGAACTTGGTGAAGGATGTGAAAAATAATAAGGTTCTTCAGGTACATTGACCAGAAGAGACAGGCCAAGGAGAGTATACCCCCTCTGATAAATGAAAAGAGAGAACTAGCTTCAACAGGCCTGGAGAAAGCTGAGGTACTCAAATTCTTTGCCTCAGACTTCACTGGCAGTCAGGCTTCCCATGTCTCTCAAGTCCCTGAACCTCTAGGCACAGAGCAAGTCAGAAACCGCCTCATGAGTCTGAATGTGTACAAGTCTATGGGACCGGATGACATGCATCCCAGGGTCCTGAAGGAACTGGTTCATGTGGTTGCCAAGCCACTCTCCATCGTATTTGAAAGGTCATGGCTGTCAGGAGAAGTCCCTGGTGACTGGAAAAAGGGAAACATCACTCCCATTTTCAAGAAAGCCCTGCTGAGAAGAACTTGGGAGTCCCAGTGGATGAGAAGCTTGACATGAGCCTTCAGTGTGCGATTACAGCCCAGAGGCCAACTGTATCCTGGGCTGCATCAAAAGAGGGGTGGCCAGCAGGGTGAGGGAGGTGATTGTCCCCCTCTATTCTGCCCTTGTGAGACCCCATCTGGAGTATTGCATCCAGGCCTGGAGTTCCCCACACAAGAAAGATGTAGAGCTGTTGGAGGAGGTCCAGAGGAGAGCCACAGAGATGATCGGAGAGCTGGAACAACTCTCTTATGAAGAAACGTTTAGGGAGCTGGGCTTGTTTAGCTTGGAGAAGAGAAGGGTCCGTGGAAACCTCATTGCAGCCTTCCAGTACTTGAAGTGAGCTTATAAACAGGAGGGAGAGTGACTTTTTACATGGGCAGATAGTGGCAGGAAAAGGGCAAAGGGTTTTAAATTGAGAGAGAGATTTAGGTTAGATATTGGGAGGAAATTTTTCACCCAGAGGGTGGTGAGGCACTGGAACAGGTTGCCCAGAGAAGCTGTGGATGCCCCATCCCTGGAGGGGATTGTTATGATTCTCCTTTTTCCTTGTGATGCTTTTCCCTGCTGCTTGTCTAATGCTTGTGGAAAATAAAAATACTCTAGGACTTTTTGATTTTATTTTTTTTTTTAATTACAGTGGTTAATTGTTAAGGTTCACTTTATTGAGCTGGATATTTCACTTTAAAGGTCTTTAGGATCAACAAAAGAAATGTTCTACCAAAAATATTTATTTTACAATGAGCACTCACTCGTAAACCCACACTCATACATAATTCACACATTTTAAGGTATCCTTAGGAGTGTCTTTGTCTTATATAAAAATCAGATTTTTTATCTATTTTGTATTGGTACTGTTCTATTGACTTGTAGTAACATACCAATGGGATTGACTGGGTTGTTTGGGTGCATGTGCATTTTATTTATTACTTATAAATAGACTTGTTATAGATGCTTCAACAGAAGAATAATTTTGACTTCATCATCTGGTCCTCACTCTGTGTTTGAATACAACAGTGGATGGAAATGCATATGTATACACCTATATACAATTTTTTTAAAAAAAAACAAACAATAAAAACCCCACAAACCCAAACAACTGTAGTTGCCTATAGTCTAACATATCTTTTAGAGAAAATATTATTGTTTCTTCTGAACCAAAGCAGGCAGTTGACTTTTTTAAAAATATGGATTTTAAGTATACTTCATAAAATCAAATGGCCAGGTGCTGCTTAGTCTAAGTTGGCTGCTAACTTAACTGAAAAAAGATTAGTTCCTAACTAAAGATATCAGTCCGGATAATGATTTCATTAATAAGGCATTACCTAAAAACCTCCCCCAGCCAACCCTGAATCCTAGCAAATTTGTGAAATAGAAGCATGTAAATTTTTTAAAGTCACATTGTAATGCTGGATAGGAATGTATGATTTAAAGTATTTCAAATTTATTAGTACAGCATAATCACTATGAAAATACTCTAAGGTCCATAAAGTATTGAATGTAGTCAAATAAAATACCTGTTTATTGCAAAAAATTATTGGAAATGTGAGCCTCTGTTCTACTAGAACTTGAGATATTCAAAGCCTGTCTGTCAGCCTAACATCAATATGATTTCATTAATTAACTATTATATATTTGGTAGAATATCTGGCTAGAAAATAATTCTGGATTATTTGTATAAAATGAGATTTATCCTAAATTAAATCCTCATTAATCAGTCATTCTCATAAAAGTATATGTTTGGTTTTTAATACTTGGAAGGAGCTGAGTCATATGAATTCTCTGTTCTGCTTTCATTTTACTTAAGATGAAACGTTTTATTTCTAACTGACTTCATTTAAAAAGACATATTGCAGAAAACTGTGATGATTTGTCAATCAATCCAAATCCTGAAATGTGACAAATCAGATACTTTTCTGCTCTAATTAGTGTGTAATAATCACGAAGATTTCAAGATAAGACTTGTTAGTTTGTCTTGGTTTGGATTTTTTGGTGATTTGTTAACATGGCAGTTAAAAGAAGAAATTTGAGAGAGGAAAAAAAAAATCTGCAAGTCTAAGAAATTAAATTGCTTTCCCTAGTTTAACAAAAATAACCACAAAAACTTCGGTTTGGAGAACAGAAGCAAATCCATGACTGGTTACTCTATTTCTGGCTTCCTACTCATTTGCTGATCAGTGACTTCCTCTGTTGGCTGCTAACGCAGTAAATAAGGAAATCAGATCTGTGTAAAGATGAGCAGTTACTCATTTTTTCCCATTTTTTGGACAGGATTTTTCCCTCCTATTGAAGAAAAGATTTCTGCATTGTCTCTTCCACTGTGCTCTTTTGAGGCAACAGCCTCTCTACTGGAAAGGAATTGGTGCTCCTCAATAGGTTCCTCATGTCTGGGCAGGTCCATTATTTTTCCTTTGCTTAGAAAATGTCGAAGGTTGAGTAATCCTCACAGGTTGTTTGTCAATGGGTGGTCTAGCAGCAAGGGCTAGGTGAGAAGAGTAGTAGTAATGTTTATACAATTTATATTGGTTTTATGTTAGAAAGATGTAATGCCAAACTCTTGAACCTGTGTGAGGGTTTTACTGATATGAACCATAGGACACCAATGTAGAAAAACAGCAACAGGGATGAGGAATAAGAGGCTTTCATTTAACTGTTTTTCTTCTGGGTTATTTAGTACCTCTTCTTAAGCCACGGTCTCTACAGTCTTAGTCAACAATCACAAAAAGTAAGCTTGCGTTTG
Source organism: Antrostomus carolinensis (assembly GCF_000700745.2). NCBI lineage: Eukaryota > Metazoa > Chordata > Aves > Caprimulgiformes > Caprimulgidae > Antrostomus > Antrostomus carolinensis. The sequence continues at coordinate 4,920 of NW_010305809.1, forward strand.
TTTGCCGTTCTGTGCATACTTTTTTGAGTTTTCCATGAGTTTAGTTCATATACACTCCCTCTATCTGAACTCTGTTCCAAATAAGAATTTCTCCAGTTACCTGGGTTAAATTCAGATCAAGATGATATGATGTACTGTAGGAAGAAGATCGTTTCCTCTTTGACCTCCTGCCCTCAGTGCAATGAACAATTTTTGCTTTCAGGGAAAATTCCTGAACTGCATAGACATTGACAGAGGAGCAGACATACAATAAAACCTGAATATAACCTATGCTACATTTGGCAAAAATCCAGGTCAATCATCCTTTTTTATATGATTCCCCCTTCCCCCTAATATATATGTGAATTTTTTTATATGCAGATTTAAATATCACTACCACTGCTGATTCTTCAATATTGCTTCTGGATTATTCTTAATGCAGCATTTATCTTAGACTGTAACCAGACTGCTTTTCTTCCTCCTTTTATTCCTTTCTTATCACAATTCCTAAATTATTCAGGAAATTGTTGAGTGTTATCCCTACTCCTTTTGTTTTTATTAGCTCACTCTTTTTTTAAGCTGGGACTATATAATTAAAATTTCACTTTCTCCATCAGAATGCTGTGGGTACACATCTCTACACATGTGCTCACTCTTAAAACTCGAGGGGAGAAATGTTTTGTCAATCTTCTATTCATGCAGAAAAAGTGTCTCCCATCAGGAGGACTGACACCTGGTGAAACCCTAGCATGTGTTGTGTTGGCAGAGATGACAACAGTAGTATTTGAAAGCAGAGTTTTTGTAACTGAAGTTCCTTTATGGCATTTTTCACTTGGAGATTCAGATACTAAGTTAAATCATTTTATTCGAAGTATAGTCCTGGAATACGAGAACAAAACATATCTGTTCCTTTTTACTGTAAACTCCTTTTTATTGTACTGTTAGGTCCTTACATAGATTACTGTTCTCTGTCCATGGTTAATTATGTCCTTAATATGAATTTCAGAACAGATCAGAGTCTGTAGTTACTTAGCTCAAACAGGAAAAACATCTAGTGACTTTATTGTATATTGTACCTGAGGCAGAACTTATTTTTACACTTATTTTGAATTGTTTGAATTCATGAAACTAGTACAAAATAAATTCTAAAGCAGAAGGTAATATACATAAAAAATAAGGGATGAAAATTGGAAAGCAAATTAACAAATTCATGTCTCAATGCAGGGAATTCTACAGAAGGATAGCACACGATATGAAGGGAAAGCTGGGGTTTGAATTTATTTGGACCCATTTTTATACTTGTTGCTGTTTGTGCTGCATGAGTAAAGGGAATCTCATGACAAACCTGGTTTTCTTAGCTTGTGATAAAAGTAACTGAATGTGGATTGATAAGGGGGAAGGGAGTAAAATTAAAAAAAAAAGAAAGGGTCTGCCGCAATTAACATAGGATAGTGGAATGATGGAATGAGGCAAAACCAATGCAGTTGAGATTAGGTTCTTGAAACAGAAGTAGTGACCATTGGAGAGGCTACACTGGACACAAATAGCAATAAACATCAACTAACTATGCTGTTTTAAAGTATGTTGAATGTAGACTACTGTAGTAAACAACAAAGTTTTTCTTCTGCCATTCAGCTCCTCCACAACTTTTAAAGGAAACTATATCTTCTGCACTGTAGTTTCTAGGACATAATTACAATAAAAAGACTAACATTCTAAAAGTGGGAAGGGTGGGCTGAATTTTACATTGGAATTGAGATGCCAACAGCATTCCTCCCAGTGAGCGTTCATTGCCTCAAAGGCTCACAGGGCTGAACAGCACAATTCCAAGCCAAGCTTTCAAATTGACAAAAATAGCAAGAATTTCTTAGATGGGCAACCACTATCCTGTACATGTGTCTTTCTCTGTCCTTTGTCAAATTGTAACTTCAGCATCCCAACAACAGAAAAAAATGTGATGTATTAAGCATTAGTAATACCACAGCACTACAGCCAAACTCAACAGAGAAAGTTCATATTTGTTAGTAAGACAACCTGTCTTTGTGGGGACCTAACAGTGGTCCTGTAAGATGTTTCATTATTTGAAGAAAAAATTTACATGAGAGTTTTAGCTCTCATCTTCTCAAAAATATTTCTGGTTAACTTCTGAAAGGTGGTACAATACTTATGCAGCAACTCCTTAGAAGCATTCTTCTGTGTTGGAGAGAGGGATTTTTAGAGCCCTGTTTCACAGCAG